>NC_136820.1:19724981-19799981 GCF_951394365.1 Tetrao urogallus
TAACTCAAGTGTAAAGCTAACAGGCATTTCAAGACTGAAGTGAACTTAGTTTCATTCAAAAATAACATTTTGCTAAGCAAATATTTGTCTATCATTATCTCCCAACTTAGTGCTAAACAGTCACTGTGTGTATTTGAGATCTGCAACTGTAGAAGTCTGCCCTTTATTTTGAGGTTGAAGCATATGTTTTAGTCTGTGTTGACGTGAATTTACCACCAAATATTCAGTAAAGAAGGTTTTTTTTTTTTTTTTTTTTTTTTTTTTTTTTTGCTTACTTTGGGATTAGTAACTATGTGGATTCTGCTTATCTTGGGAGAAAATAGAATGAGGAAAGATTTTTCACAATTCCTGTGCATCGAACTGGTATCTGCTACTTGCATTTGGATTGAGCGCTAGTACGAGTACATTCAGATTAAACGAACTGGTTTGTTTTTTTTTTTAACTTTCTTGTTTAGTTTGGACAGCACTGATTAACAAGGATTTCTTTAGAAATGGATACGTTTATTGTGTTGACAGAGCACAGGCAACAGCTGTAGTTAACATCTTATGAAATACAGTGCTAATAAAGGCGATTAACATTATTTTAATGGACATTTTTATGTTGTAGTGATCTGTGTAAGCTTTCATAGTGAAGTACAGTTAGTACATATAGTAGTACATCTACAGTACTAATTACATTTATTACAATGGCTTTTGCTCTGTATTTCAGCCATATTCTGTGCGGTGGACTGTTTCACAGAAGCATGCTAATAAAAAACGTCCTATGAATGCAGCAGTTGATATTAGAATAAATAAATGTTGAAGTTCGTTATAGCTGTCTGAAGGCCTCTTAGTCATGAAATACTTTCATATCCATATTGGTCCCGAGGGTTTTGAGGATGACTGTGGCAAGAGGATATATGTTCTAAGGAGAATATGTTCTGTACAGAGCTTTCAAAATCTAGCAATGTGAGCTCTCTGTCACGTATGTTGTTTCTCATTTTTACTGTTGTCATTGCTCTAAAAAATAGGAATCTGATGTGGTAGGTGCTCTGCAAATAAAAAATACAAGGGTGTACAATTCAAATTTGATGCCTGGATGACTCAGGTTACTCACTGCTTATAATATTAGTCTTTGAATGAGAAATACTGGAATAGTATCATTGCAGCAGTGCCCTGGGCTAAAGAGCCATTCTGAGAAGTGGGACCAATTAGTACTGGCATGGCAACTGCACTGCTTTAGAGTTGTTGCAGTGAGTGTTTGTGTGCATTTTGCATTGAGTGCTGCTGCAGATATATCTGAGTTTCGATTCAGAATCACAGGAGGGCAGCTGGAAGGGGATACCTTGCCGTACTCCTTGGTTTATTGCATCGTGAATGGCAGAGATACCTGTGCAGAGACGGTTATTAAACGTGTGCCGGATATTTATATGAAGTAAATCTAGCCCTGATTTGGGAGTAAGAGCAGGTATGTGAGGTAACAGACTTCTGAGGGCTCTCTCAGGTCTGTCTTCTTGATGTTTCCCTCTTCCATTTCCCAGTTAATTGGATGGAATGCTCTTACTCTGGCTCCTGCTGAGGGTAGAACTGATTCTTTTTTTTATTGCTAATACATTTTGAGACCCAAAGCATTTCTTAAATTTTAATGCTAGCAGACTGCTTGTATATAGCATGATACCAAAGGCTGGGGCCGTGAGACAGAGAAGGGGATTAAAAACAGGAAGGTAACAAGATACTTTCTGTTGCATTTCTAATGAGATGTTCAAAGCTGATCAAAGGGAGCACTGATAGGAGAGGGTAAAGCCAACAAATGTATTCATGTTTACCTCATTCCCTAGAATGTCATAACCCATGGGGCAGGCAGCTCCTGACTGATGGGCTGAATGTGGATCTCCCTAAAAGAGCTGACCAGTCTTGCAGCTCATTCCCAGACACCTGTGCAACCCCTATGCTTTAGTGCTCTTGGGCAGATGGTTTGTGAAGTCTATTTCTGTGTGTCTAGCTGGCAACAGGACTTCTGCCCAGTGAAGGTAGGCATGCTGACCTACTTACAAGATCTGTGACAGGAGAAGGGGAATATGTATGAGTTTATGAAGAGCACATTGGCTAAGAATCTCCCTGATGTGCAGAAGTGCCAGCGAGCAGAGTGGGTGCACAACCTGATCTGGGTAATGCAGAGGGGTGAGTTGTTAATAAATGGAGGAGGAAATTAAACAGAATAGGAACTCAGGGATACGGGACCAAAAATATAAAGAAGGAGATGAAGAAGCAGAAATGATGGAAGTTGAAGGGAAAGGAAGGAAAAGAAGGAAGCAGCTTGAAAAATGACAGTACTGAACACAAGAAAGTCTTTGCAGGAGTGAGACTTTAAGACATGGTGCAGAAGAAAGGATGTTTCCAGAGATGGGTGCTATTATGAGAAAAGGCAGCAGCTGGAGTAGAAAAAAAAAATGGGACTGGAAAGTGCAGTTTGGAGAAACAAAATGGGCAAGTCAGTTCTTAACAAGAGTATCTTAGACGTGGTGGCTTTGAGGCTGTTGTTTGAAAAGGAAGTACCTTCTTGCTTGAAGACTACACATTAACTATTTGGATTTGAAATTGGAAGATATAGTTTCTCTGGGAATTTTTTTAATATCAGAAACATTATAGCAAAAATTGGTTTTCTGTCCTTAATACGTAGTGGTGCCCCAAACTGTATCTTTTGTATGACACTGTCATACCTTCTGTAGTTGATATATTGTTTTACAACGCTGCCAGGCCTAGTTCCTAGTTTTGGCCTTGCGTCCAGTTTTGCGTGCCTCTTGCATCTTTCCACAACCTGCCCTTGCAGATTATTGCTGTTTCCAACCTTGAAGGTTAGAACAGGGACAAGAAATGTCCCAAGAACAGGGAAATGGGCACTGGAAGTCAGACAGGCTAAGACCTTCACAAATTCCTGGCCATTCTCCTTCCAGCTCTAGCATCAAAATTTCTAGTGTCTCAGAAGGGAAGAGAAAAGAAGTTGCCTCTTACACCTCATTTCCTTAGGGTCTCTTCACAGTACTTCCACATTTTGTTCCGAGAGGAAATGAAAACTTTGGATTAGTCGTCTAAGAAAGTTAGCCATGTAAGTGTTATTAAAAATGTACAAAGCTAGGAGAACCCATGGCAGAAGTGTATGGCAATACGCTGATTTTCACATGCTTTTGCTTGTTTTCTGCTGTTCTCTAAGATTTCATTGGGGAAGGAAATCTGCTTTTTGTATTGTCGTTTTTAGTGCCTCAGGAATCTGGTCAGTATCTGTGGGGATACTTGATCATGAAAGCAGACCTTCAGAAGCTGACAGGTCTTGTACTCAGTTTACAAGTGTGACACAGCATTGAAAATTCCCTTATTGTATGTGTGGTTTAGACTTCATGCAAGGGTAGTAGCCATTGGACTGCGGGCTGACTGCGGGCTTAGGACATTTGGCAGTGTAACCTACTATATGAGCAGAAGTCCTAGCTTTGTACGGAATGCAGGAAGGTGGTAATGACTGTTAGGACTGTAGTGCCTTGCCCAAAGCAGCAGACCCATCAGCTATACTAAAGATCAGTACAAATGCGAAGCTTAATGCTAGTGAAAAACAATTATTTTTTTGGTAATTATTTTGTTGAGTAAGCCTCTAATGAAAATAACGCTGAAGATTCTGAATTACGTTTAGTTTTGTGTTGCTCACAAACTTCTTCAATGACAGGCTTGTTCTCTGTCAGAGACATTTAAGGGAGAGCAGATGAATTCATGTGGTTTAGATTTAGCTCTCTTTTTTTTAATGTATGTAATGTTTGGTTTGTAAAACGTATCAGTAAGAGCATGCAAACAAAAATAATGCCTTTTGTAGCAGTTTATGATGCTGAGTTATGCAGGTTAAACCCTGAGATCAATTTAGTTTTTTTTTTTTTTTTTTTTTTTAAAAAAAGGGCAGCAGCTGTGGTGGCCCTAAGTGCACAGCAGTTAGGTGAGATGGATATGTGAAACTCAACATTGTTGCAGAACATGCATTGCAGAAGGATGTCCTTTATGAGACTGTGAATTCAATTATTGCTACGAAAGAAAAGAATTGGGGTTATAGTGGTAGTTTTTAATGGTAAGGGGACATAGGTAATGATCATTATAGAGAATTGAGCAGTTTAGTCTATGGCTTGTACATTTTTGGTTTGATAAATTAGTTCTTGTTGTCTCTGCACTTGCTGGTGAGAAGCATGATTTGTACTAAAGTAGCAAATTCCGGTCATAGACTTTGAAAGATTTTAGTGTTGCTTGTTGCTTAACCAACAAGCAGATGTGAAATGTTTCTTCTTTTCGAGCATTTCTTCTTCCTAGTCAAACGCTGATGTAACTGCTCTCTCCAGTATTGAATAAACGGTCCCCTGTTAGAAAAACTGACATCTGGAAGACTCTTCACAGTGCTTCACATAGCAATGTTCTGACTCAGCCATTAGTTGTCAGAGCTCAAATCGGGGTCATCCCAAGAAATCTGTAATGCCTTTAACTTCTAGCGAGAGCTTGCCTGAAAATCTGCTTAATGTTGTCATTCAAAATTTACATGGTTTCATTAGACTTATCAAAAGCAATGAAAAATGCAGAAGTACGTAACACTGATAAAGCCCTTTTACCTTGCTATTTCAAATCACGTTTATGGACAATGAATTTAGCTTCCCAGTGGCCCTGGGCAGAGGTATTATCTCCATTTTATGGAGAAGAAAACTGAGTTAGATTCAATGACTTGTCCAAGGTCATACGTAAGACTGACAGTATTGGAAGGAAAAAATGTCCAGGCTTGTCTTAATTACATGGTAATTTTTTTTGAATAAACCGACTGTCTTAGAAGAAATACATTTGTGTTTTTTTGTCTTTGGGCTTTAAATATATATATATTTTCAGTGTGAATTAAAAAAAAAAAGGGGGGGGGGGGGAGGAAGTATTTTCCTCAGACGAGTGATTCTCACAACTGAGAATATTAATAAGAATTTTTTTCCCCTCAGACTTGAGTTGACTGCTTCCTACAAAAACTTTGTTGTGGTCCACTCTGGCTCTGTTGTTCTCTGTCTTTATTTCACAAAGCTGCCCTCATTATTTCACGTTCATACATTTGCATATGTACAAGAGGGAACAGCTGCTTTCTGCAGGGATTTTGTGTACTCATTCATATTCCCACAGTGGTGGCCTTGTTCTGAAGCACACTGCTACCCTGTGGAAAAGCAGAAGAATACACAGGCAATATAGAAATCGGTCTGCTATTAAACATTAACAAAGTACAGCAGTGAAGGAAAAGAGTAACCAGAGTTTCATTTTAAAATCTGAAGTAAGAGCCCTATGATGAAGACGTATAAAAGTCTCTTCCTCTTCCTGGAGAATAATGGGAAAAAAAATCTGTTCAACAGAAATTTTGCGGAACTCTTAACTTCGAAAACAAACAACTCCTTCCAAACAAAACCAAACTAATTCAATATTATTATTAAGAATGCTTTGTGGTTTTGTTTTTTATTTAAAAAAAAAAAAAAAAAAAAAAAAAAAAGGTAGTGCTTGATTTTCATTTGAAGATTATTTTGGCCTAGATAACAAATATCTGTTCCCATATCCATGAACAGAAAATTATGCCTCCATGTTGCAAAACATTTGAGGTTTCCAGAGAATAGTTTTTTGTTCCTGAAGGTTTCTGAATAGCTGTCCATTCATATGACTTTGGCCCTTCCTTTTTTTTTTTTTTTTTTTTTTTTTTTTTTACACTTTAACTGTGTGTTTACTTAATGCCTGTTAGATTTTAAGATTATTAAAATTAAAAAACAAAAACAAAAACTAAATTACAAAAAGAAATTATCTCCATAAATTAAAAAACATAAAAGCTCTAATCTGAGTGAGAGATGAAGAAAACTAAGACTCTGGCTAGAGATGTGGGAACACATTAAGGAATGTAATTTGTGCACTTTGAGTTTTGGGAACTTTAGAAGACAACACATGAATTCTTTTTTTTTTTTGTTTGTCTTTAAAATTTTGAAGCATCACGTAATGGCTTTGAGGAGGAACTTTGAGTCCAAGTGTACACAATTGTCTTCCAAAGCATAAAGATATGTATATACGTGAAGAGGTTGAAAACTTGTGCAGTTGAAATGGAATGTGCTGAATGTGATAGTCACGACTATCACACTTAAAATAACTTAATGCACTGCAAATATAATTGTGTAACATTTACTTTCTCACTGGATATTTTTTCCTGCTATTTTGCAGTCTTGTACTGTTGGAGTTCTTGTTTTTGTAGTAGTAGATAGTATTAAAATATTTTCAAGAGAGGGGAGAGAATTATAAATATTCTGCTTATGGATAACTGGGGGGAAAAAAAAGAAAGGTCATAGTCTGACCTACAGACCTTGGCAGTGTCCTTTAAACAATCATTAATCATATGTAGTGCATCAAATCATCATGTGCAAGATAACATTAGTGACCTCTCCAACTGAGAATAACAAATGACTTAATTTTCCTTTCTATACACGACAGTAACGTTGACAACCTCTATGTATTTTTTTTGCCCTGTACCTAATCAACTGATCATTCTCAACACAAAATTTCCTTGGAGTACATCTTTTCGCTCCTGTTTCTGCATTATATGAACCTTTGCAGCAAATTTCTAATGGGTTAGTCATCATGTTTATTTCTGTTGGGATGTCTGAAAGCAAAGAAGTTCCAGCATCTTTTATGCTGATGAAATGGTGAACTGAACAAGGGAAATTGGATCATGTTGACGACTTACGTTATTTAAATTTTGTAAAGTTGCGTTTCAAAATGTTGTTAAATGCACACCATTCCTGAATATTCTTGGGAAAGTGTTTATTGTTCATAACATTTTGGGGAATGTCTTTACTCATATAGATCTTAAATAATTCGTACAGCTTCTACATTGCCTATATAAAAATCACTTAAAATTCCTAAAAGTGGCATTACTGGTTATAATTGGACTGGAATATGCTCAGAGATACGTCTTCATATGCAGTTGGAGAATCAGAGTAAATATTTTAGAACTAAACTGAAGACTTAATTGCCTGTCAGCAGCTGGAAAGGTCTTGTAAAACCAATTATAACCCTAAGATGTCTTTGTGTCTATTCTGTAATGGCCAATGTTGCAGCAAGGAGTATAGGATTGCACAGAATCAGTGTGCACCAAAGGGTTAACACACACCTTAGGCAATACTTCATGACTGTTGCTGCCTTCTCAGAAGTTGCCTGAGGATTTCAGTGTTCTGGCCTGTCAGTCTTGCCACTACTCCACCACCTGCAGTCTGATGGCTCCAGCTGTTTTTCTTCATTCTGCAGCCTGGCCTTAGCAGGAGCAGTGCTAGCACCTGCATAGCTAGGCACTGCAGAGACTTGCAACTCATTGGCTTGCACTGATACTCATTTACTCCTTCTCTACAGATTTGGAGGCAAAAGTAATGTACTGTCCTGCTGACACCTAGGGGTGCTGCAAATCAGCACCCTAGCCTTATTTTGTCTTTTTCTGGTGGAGTCAACTGTTGACCTGGCTCCCCAGACATCTTCCTGAGCAAATTTCACTGCAAGGCAGCAGGACGGTGTGTATCCAAGTGCAATATATTTTAAGATTTTGCTACAGCTGCTGACTTTCTTGGTGGCATGAATTTACTTATTTGTTGTTTCTGGCACTCTTAGGCTGTTTAGAGACCAAATGAGCAGTTGTTACTGCTGGTTGCTAAAAACGAAATGGTTTGCAGAAGAATGCTTACGAGTAGAGAAAATCTCATTCAGCACTCTAAAATACCATAATACCTTGTAATTTTTTTTTTTTTTTTTCCTTCTGAAATCGTAATTAGTGGCTGAGTAAACTCTAGGTTTTAGCCACATGGCTGGGTCACTGGAAACTTTCAACACAACCCTCAGAGTGGAGGTTTCACTCTCCATCCACTGGTAACAGGTTCCAGACCTACTCAGGGAGATTCAATTTATGAACATCTGTGTAAGAGAAAGATTAATAAATGATTAATAAATTAGAGACACTGTACGATTTATAATCATCCGCATATCTACAAAGTGCCTTTTTCCCTAACAGGCTAAAATCCTAGCGTGCCTATTAACAAATACAATTCAGGTTTTATCTTTTTTTTTTTTTTTTTTTTTTTTTTTTTTTTCATTTTGATGACTTGCCTTAAGGGAAGATGTAGAACTAAGTTAAAAAAAAAAAAAATAAATATTTCTTCTCTAACTTTGACTGGCCAAAACTCCTCCCAGAGTATGCTGTGGTGTAGGATAATAACTGTGCCTTGTATCTCTTATATTGTTACTCAACCTGAAAAGGACAGCATAGATGTAGGCAGATGCAACATTCTCTATTTGTCCCCAAGTCACCACTTCTACCTTTAGTTGGTTCATCAGGTCACTCATTTTTGAAAAGCTGTTTCCTTCTTAAGGTGGAGTAGAGACAACATGTTGATCTGTCTTGTGTTGCAGCTCACCTCTTTCATCATTTAGATGATATTATTCAGCAGTGACACCTTTGTGTTTAATAACCAAGTGATAAACTTTAGGTTGCTCTGTGTAGTAGCATGTCTTCACTTGTATTTTTTGGTTTTAAAGATTGACGGAATCTCAACGGTGAAACACACAGAACAAATCTGTGTGCTGACTTTTGAGTTGTCTTACTTAACATGATTCTGTCACTGCAGAATCTAATCCCTCTTGCTCTTTGCTTTAATGGCCTTCAGTGCTGAAGTCTGTTATTGCCCCTTAAATGCTACTGCTGCAGCCTCACTATTTTTTCCCCTGTGGATCTATTTCAAATTATAAATCAAGCGCGTCATGTTTTTGATGTGTGCAGTGACTGCCTGGTAAATAGGTAAGTGTTCCTTGCTCTGTCAGCAGTGTTTATGTCCATTCCTGAATCTAAATTGTATTTCTAGAGCGAGATGGATAAATTAGGTTCTCTAGTCTAGTAATTAATGTATCAGCCAAACCAGCATGTTTCAGCACTGATTTATCTGATTTTTTTCTTAAGGCTCACCTTTCTTTTTTCTTCTTTTTGGGGGGGTGGGAGCTGGAGGAGTTCATTTCAGGGAGCCACATAAAAAACAAATAAACAACCCCCCCATAGCCTGAGTGAGCTTACCATATGTGTTTTTTCAACTATCTTTCTGTGAATCAATAATTGCTGTTATGAAAACTTAGCACGTAAGCAGTTATACTGTTCTAACACTGAGATTTAGTTTTGTATGGACATTAAAGTCGTGTCCTGTGCAGATAATACAAAATTGTGCCTCTGTGAAAAAAGTTACCTTAAGAACTATGGCATGATTAATCATTCAAATTAAGTTCTTAAGATTTTCTACTTTATTTAACCTGAAACACTAGTTCTTAGACTTAAAATATTTCAAAATATTTTAGGATTTTTTTTCCTTTAAATTGTCCATAACAAACCTGAAGTATGTAATGGCAAATTAAGTGTAAATAGCTTCATAGAGCTGAAAGATTAATATGAATGTAAGGTGAAACTAGGAGTATTATCTACATTAATTCTTTTCTGTTATTTTAGAAAATTATGCTTTTCATTCCCCTCTTGTAGAAGGCATAAAATAGAGAAAAATCTTGAAGGACTAACCTATGGAAATTCAGCTCAAATCTATACTATAGATGTGTATGTATATACACGCACATATATATATATACATATATATATGTGTAACTAAATATTTTTGTCTCTGTTCCAAATAAATATTGTTACAGTCTGAGAAGAAAAAACAAGAGACTTCACAGTGACCTTTTTGTTTTTTTTGAGCTTAATTCAGTGATGCTACTTCAGCTCATTTCTTTATATAAAGGATACTAATTTATTTGTATTTGCACAGATGGCCATTTCTTTTTTTTTCCACTTGATATGCTGCAACATATTCCTTTTTTTTTTTTTCTTGTTACTATAGAAATTTCTTGCTCTAAACATTCTTTGAGGTAACTGTATTATAATGTGATGAATCAAAAATTCAGGAGATTATCTTTTGGGGCTAGAAAATATGACAGTAGATGCTGCGTCTAAGAAAGAATTAAATGGAAATGTGATAATATGTGAGGGGAAGTTGCTGAGACTATTTGTAAACTTTTGATTTCTAAATGTAGCCTTTAGGCTTGGTAAGAAAAGCTTAATGTTTGTAAAGATTATCCTGACAGCAATACGCTGGGTCAATTGCAATACATGCTTAGCATGAGGGTATGTATTAATCTGCTACAGCTACCACTGTAAGTGGTTGGAATAAATAGAGGGCTCGAGCAGATGAAGAGGGATTAACTGTGTAAATTGAGCAAACTCTTCAATCACTAAACCAGTGATTTTACAAAGGATTAGCCTGCTTTTACAAATATTGATTACTGATTTGTTACTCTGAATGAAGATGATATAACTTCTGCAGTTGCTGTGTAGTACGCTATGTGAAGTGTGCATCATTCATATTAATGGGACTGTCATAGACATTATAGAAACTGACAGATTTATTATAGCAGCGCTGTTAGCATTGTCATAGTTAAAGTTGTGTCAGCATCTCCATTAAAAGTCCCATATTCATTTTTGATGTTCATAGATCAGCTTTAAAATTTGCTCAGATGAAATTTTGGCAATACCTGTTTGTAGCTTTGACACAATTATTATTTTTGTGTGCTCTTAAAGAGAAGTGAAGCGACAATTTTTAAATTGGAAGAAAATGCTGTATATGACTTGTAAAAAATGATTTACTTTCCTTGTTTTTAGCTCAGCTTTTGAATAATACTATTCTCAGTAATTTCGTTAGGCTGTGTTTGTGTATTTGTTAACCAGTTGAAACAGAGTTGGGGATGAGTGGAGATTAAAAGGGGATTTTTGCATAGATGAGCTCTTTTGCCTGTCTAAAGGCTAGTCCGGTTCTTTCCAGCGGTACTAGTTATATGAAGAAGATAATTACTTTTCCTACAAACCTAGTCCCAGATCATAGTACTCATCACTAAATATTATTCATTGATCAAGCAACAGCACTTAGTACATTCAGCTGATTCATACACCTTCAATGTTAAAATTAGCATGAATTTCAAAAGCAGAACATTGACCAGCTGGGTTGGCTTTTAAATTCTTAGTTTAGGTTGAGATGGGCTTAAGGAAAACACAAATGTGCTGTAAAGGGAATCAAGGAGTACAGGATTGGAATTGGAGTTTGAAAAGTCCCATTGATACTTATTCACCTATTTCCTCATTGTAGAAGTCTTTAGTTTTAAAAAATGCCCGTCTCTCGCAATGTGCTCCATCCAGTCTTGTGGACAGGTCACAAAAGAATCCAGTTACAGGTATTCACTCAGTTCTCCCCAAGTTGTAACCTCCACACTGCTGAATATGGTGGTAATTTTGACTTGTGAACTTCCAGTACCTTACCTCTTTGGAATTTCTTATTGCAGATGCTGAAGAAACCGAAATCTGGATGTTTTTACTGTGGGAAAAGACAAACAAGCATTAAGGAAGTTAATAGGAGTGACTTCTTCACTTTTGAATTTCAATGCCATAGATGGTTTCCGAAGATTTTAAACTAGTTACTGCCTTAAGAGATTCAGATATTTTTCAAAACAATTTTTCTACATAATAAATGATACTAAATTTGATGTGCGTTTTGTATTCAGTAGTGGGTAAATTTGAAGGTCTTGTGTGAGATTTCCTTTTGTTTTTATTTTGAAAAGGCTTGTCTTTATGTGCAGACGGCACTGGAAACTTGTACCTCCATCTGAATCCACATTGGCTTTTGGATGCAAAGGAGTTTTCAGCATTCACAGCTTCACTGGTCACAGCTTTTTACTTAAATTATCAGTAGTAGAAGAAATGGATGAAAATGAAGCAATGAGGCAGAGCATTCAAGCCATTTTGTGTTTGCAGTAATACACAAAAATGTGGAAAATGAAAATTGTAGCTTTCTTGGACCCTCTCGCATTGAACTCTACAAAAGCTATTTTTCAAGATTTGGTTCTGTTTTTAGCTGACTGTAGGAATTCTAATCCCTTCCTTCGTACAGATGAAAGATTTCCAGCGCCAACCAGTAATGTTAAATTTTGTTTTGATCAGGGATATGAGCTGTTGGAGCATTTAAAATGTTCTAAGTGTTGTATGCATGTTTCCTTTCAGAAGCTTAGCAGACCAGGACTTTGGCTAGGAGTCAGAACAGTTGGAACTTTGCAGCCTGCAGAGCTAAGCCAAGAGGCTGCCACTTGGCATAAGTGACTTCCATATATAAAACATTGTACAGTTTATGCTGGGGTTTTTCGTTGGTGTTTTATGATAGTCTGAGAATTTCCTTCTTTCCCTGGATTTCTTTGGTGTTTGCTGATTGTATATCTAGCCTGTTATGCTTCTGGTGAGAGCAGCAGAGAAAATATCCCCCTGATGAAATGTCCCTATCACAGATTAAAATTCACAGTGGATGATTTTTTTTTTTTTTTCCTTTAATAAGAAGCCTTAAACTAGTTTTTGAAACTAGAAAAGCTAGAAATTGAACAATTTAGGAAAGGAGTTCTAAACAAAAGTTCTTCATTAGGAGAAGATACAGTGCAAAAAAATACTGAGAAAAGCTAAACTAAATGGGAAAAAAATTTCCACACTTTTTGAAGAATGTTGCTTGAATAATATTACCAAAGTCTGGATAGAAGTCCCAGAAAAGTCCCCGAACTTAAATTTGTATAGATCTTGAGAGCTGAGTAATAAACACTTGGATTAATAGGATGCTGAAATTAAAGAACACAAGCTATTTATTTTAAAATACCACTTGAAAGTTCATTGTTTAGCTTTGCAAAAAGTGACATTTGGCAGATTTTCTACTAAAAAGTCGAGTTAAATAGTTGTCATTGTCTACTGTCAGTTTAAGCTCATTTACTGAACAAAACATGCCAGTAATCCAAAGAGAAAATTTTAGACCTTTCGAAACTAAAAAGAGCTAGGGCAAAATTTAAGAAGTAATAGAAAATTTCTTGTTTCCATTACCATAACTTTTTCTTAGGACATTTTGATATGTGGTTATTTCCAAGGGTTTTGCTTATGTTTACTAGGTGGTTACTTAAAAACTGTGAACTGTGGTGTACTGTAGTATTACCTTTTCCAGATGTTTTAGATGTTAAGCTGAAAATTGTTTTTTTTTTCACCTGGACATTAAATGCTAGCTTTTAACTTGCTGTTTGATAAAAGCATAGGACTTTTTTCCTATTAGTCATCTGGGAATACAGGAATCATGATGTGGTTAAAGATGCTATCCATATGTATTTTGACATCATGCTGGTCATGCTCCAGCTGTATGCTCTTTATTCCTGACCTTGTAATTTTCTCTGATTAGCTAACAGCACCTTCTGCAGTTCAACTATTGTGTAGATATTCTGGATCTTTAGTTAGGGTTTCTAATCAAAATTGGATGTGTGTGCTTGTCTGTGAGATGATCCTGGGAAATTTCAGCTTGCCTATGTCATTTCATGAGAATTTCCAGTGCCTCTAATTGAACCATGATGGTCTTTTTGACTTCCTTCTGTCCGCAGTGCAAAGGCATTTCTTTTATCTGCGTGTTTTCCTGTATACTTTATTTCTGAAAATCAAGTAGGAAGCTGAGCTTCTTGTTACAGAGGCAGAATTTGTATTTTCAATCTTTACAACTGCTACACTTTTCTGTTAGCAGCAGTATGTGCCTCTGCATGATGGAAACCTCTCTGTCTCTGTCTAAGATGACTGATGAACAGTAATGATGCTTGGAAGAACTTAAGCGTAACTTTTAAGTTTCCATGCCCTGTATTACAGTGGCATAAAAGTATGAGAGAACTCTGTGCAAGATAACTTCTCTTTGATGTTATATCTCCTTTCTGTTGTCATGCCTTAGTCTTTCTAAAACAGCTGAAGTGAAGAGTAGAAAACATTGCATCTTTGCTTCACTTTTAAATATTATTATTAATTTTTATAATTAAAAATTATTATTAATTAATTATCCATGCTGAAAGTCAAATTTGGATCAAGGGGCAAAAGCCATTAATTCCTTTCCACGATAGGGTGCTATAGAAGATGTGACTGAGGGTGTTTCAGTACAGTTTGAAAGACAACAAAAGAATGTAGAAGACCAGGGCGATATTAGTTTATGAAGACATTGTAAATTTAAAGTTTAGATGAGGAGTGTGTGATCCAGGATGATTCCATTAGGCGGTGGATCTTGGTGAATGGAGACTGACTGGCTGACTCCAGTAGTTCGTTAAAAAAAAGTCTTCATCAGATGAAATGCGTTACAGCTATTAAGGAAGCTTTGCACAAAAAACAGATGAGGGTTGAGATGCCACAGACGTAAGTTTTTTTACAATTTAAAAATCTAAATACACATTTATTTAATTATGGGATAAATGAAAATGACTGAATTTCAAGCATATAAAATGTTTAAAAGAGCTCAGAGTTTCTGTAAAGAATATATCACAGTGATTTTTAGGCTGCCTGGCCCACTGCCTTCTCCTGAACTAGCAGGAAGGAAGGGAGGAGAAATCCTCATACCTCTCTCCTTACAGGGAGGAGTAGGGAAGAAATAGTCAACATTTAGGCCTCCAAGGGTGTAATACTAGTGCTTGTAGCCCAAACTTCAGATCCCAGATTAGAAAGAATTAACTGGAAACAGATGCTGCTTTAAGTATACTTTAATAAAATACACTGCTGGCTCTTCTTAGAGGAGTATATTAAGGCAAGTTATTCTGAGGAGGTTATTATAAGTGATTAGAAAACACAATGGTGAATGCTGGGCATGGCTCAGGAGCAAAGCTCTATAGCCTACACTTTCGTGGAAACAGACACTTTGAAGACCAAAATGCTAACTTTTCTTGAACAAGCGTTTCAAAACTAAATGCTACATTTATTGCTCCAAATGAATTATGTTTTCTTTAAGATTTATCTTTTGTTTCTTGCATGTTAGACTGATTCACTACTAGGCTAGTACATTTGCAAAGTACTGAAGTAATCTTTGGGAAGGTGCTTGTGGCAGTTAATGAAGCTAATAAGATCTTGTAATTGCCCTACTGATAGCTTTTCTTTAACCAGAAGACTCTGGAAAATGGGAGTTTTTTTTAAGTTCAAAATACATTAATTTTCACTTAAAAAAAAAAACATAACAGTAGGGAGAAGGCACGCATACAAGAGTAAAACTAATCTTCTTTAGCCTAGATTCACAGTGGTTGTGAAACAGATGTGACCCCACTGTATTGCTGTGTATGGATTCAGAGATAATTGAATCCCTCTGCAGTAGCTGATAAAAACGGTAAATGCTATATTTCTAGGTGAAAATAAATGGAGATTTACGAAGAATTTTGGGTAGAATGGAAAGAAAGGGGAGGAAAACACTTTGCATGTAGCTAGAAAATTTACTCCTTCTTTGCTCAGACTTTAACAAAAACATCAGAAAAAGTTTGTCAGTTTTCCTGAGAAATATCCCAAAAGCTCTCAGCTTGAGAGAAAAAGAAAAATCTTAATTGTAACATTTTAACATGCTTTAATACTTATGAGCAACTCTTTGTTTTTGGAGAAATACCCAGTTGCATACCAGCTTATAAGGTTCCCTTTTATATTGCCAGAATTTTTTCCTGTTAGAAAACAGACTTTTTACTAGCAAAAATTCACAGTGATAGATTTCAGTTTCTCATTTGGTGTAATTGGGTCTTCAATACGATAAAAAAGAAGCTGGAAAAATGAAATTAAAAAGAAAGTCATTACTTTCAAAAATTACATTAAATATAATGAAACAGAATTCACTGTTTTTGTTCTCAGTAGAGTCAAATTAATATATTTTGGCTTGAGTTTTCTTTTGCAACGACTGAAGAATGGTGGATGATTCTTATTTGAGCAAAAAAACTTTGCCATTATAATATTTAGACCTATGGGCCTGTAGGCAAGCAAGATGTAATTAACCACTTAGCTGCACTGAGTTACACTTATCTCCACTTCGCCTGTTTAGCTTCCCATAAGCACGCTAAGCACCTCTTTAGAATGCACTGACCTCTAATTATTTCTTGCTTTATGTATCCCTTAGCCCACATTGAAGAAATGAAAAATATTCCTATTGGTATGCAGTGCAGAATAATACAACCTAGTTTTGTTTTATTTGTTCTGTATGCAGAATGAAATTTCGACATCACTCTGTTCCCCAAAACTCAAAATGCAGTGCATAACAATTAAATTTCATGCTTTATCATGTAAAGTGACACCGATTAAATTGTTTTTAAGTAGTGGGCTGAATTCTCTATTGCACTAGGGTGCAAAATTGCATTACCCAGGCTTTTGACTGTCACATTACTAAGTTGTGAAAATTACAGCCGTGGCATGAACTTTATTTTGACATCTTTCTGAAGTCATAAGATGCACTGGATTTGTGGGATTTTTACAGTGGAACCCTTGCATTAATACATCTATCTTAATAGCATTTGTGCCTTTCTGAAGTCACAGCATGTCTGGTAGAAATTCTGGCTTTACTGGAGTAAGTTTTAGCCTGGCAGTAATAGCATTATAATAACTGTCTTGGCACAAGAGCACCTAGAACCAAGAGGAAGAACCTAGTACGTTATATGTGTGATTTACTTTTCTCTAAGATTTGAAGGTTTATGCCTCATAAATATTTTTATCCAGTTTTTGTATGCATCAGTCTGAGAATATGCAAGTGAAGCCTAGCCTGCAGATTTCAGTTTGGAATACATTGCAGTAATTCCCACCAGGATAAGAAGGGAAATTATTCTAGAATTCACCTGTGAGTGGGAAGTCAAGAAAGAAGGAAAACCTTTAACATTAAGCAGATGGACCTTCCTCCTTTTTTATTGGATATTTGGGATGCAAGATAATCATCTCCCCAGATACTGGAAAGGATAGACATGATTTGTCATATCGAAAGAATAAAGTTTAAGACCTAGTTTATGAAGTAGAAACTTTAGAATGGAAAGAAGACGTTTTTGTATTCTCAACTCCCCATCACAGGCCAGGCTGCAGGAGCTGCATCTTAAAGAGTTCACAGAAGCAACTGTGAACTACAGAGCTGCAAGCCACAGACCACTTCTTGACACAGTGCTACTTTAGTCTGATATTTACATCTGGTTTCAAAACCTACGGTCTACCAAAGGAGAAAACAGGAAAGGCCATGGACTCTGCTGATGTCTTAATTCCTAGATTCTTGAGATATATCTGGAAACAGAACATACAGGAGCAAAACAGGCAGCAAGACCTATTGATGTCCTCTTTTTGGGCTGATTCTGGGAGAGAAATTTTGCTCTGATCAACTGAAACTTAAATCCAGCCCATTTCACCTGCATTTGCGAGGAAAGGGGAAAACATTCCTGTTCTCAACCTCAGTATGGAACCGATATTTGGGAATTCAAAGCTTTTGAACTGTGAAGGAACATGTGATTTGAAGCACGTTGTTTAATTTGCTTTCTAAATCTTTTTAAAAAATAGTAATACGTTCTTTCTTGGCAGCCTTTCTCTGTTAAATAGATTTTCTGGAGTAAGAGCTGTCTTATTCAAAGTTCTGTATAGAGATCATCTGATGTGTCTCTGATCTCAGCTGCTAGTGTAATGTAAACACATGCTGCTTTACTATTACAAAGTTTTGGTCTAGTTTTTTTTAAATGTTTTGTGCCAAGCTTGTTCTATCCCAAATGAATGAAGAAGCAGCATTTTGAATGAAAGCAATAGCAGAAAACCAACATATTCTGCAAGTCCCAAACTTCTGGTTGGGAGTTTCTGTGTCTGAGGGTTGCAGTTCCCTCCAGATCAGGTTTGAGACGTGGACAAGAAGCAATAGAAGAAAGGTAGAGAGATGACACAGTTTAGGGGACTGTGCTGGCTGTAGGTGGTATCTGGAAGGAAGTTGCCATTCTCTTTTCCTTCTCCTCCTTGTTTTTATTACAGTATGAGGCTAAGAGTTGATCTGTGTTTGTGCCTTCTTCCTGCCACATATGCACAACATCTGTGGTTAATAAGAATCTGAGAGGAGGTGGTTCTTTCTCTTTCCTTTATCCTTTAGATAATACTTATTCTCCCTCCCCTTCCTTCTGGACATACAGGGGAACGAGGGAGGGAATCTAGGCTGATTTATGCTTTTGCTTTCATGTACAGCTGTATGTGTCTGAGAATATTACAATTAGGTCCCTCTCTCCTGACCTTTCACTAAAGATCCCTCATATTTTGTGGTTCCCAGGCTTCTCAGACAGAAGTAGGATAATAGGCCTGTGATCGATTTCTGCTTTAGCTACTTGCAGGTTTTGGCCAACAGCAATGCTGACCAGCTGCTCCTTGTTTCGCGGAGTTCCTGCTGCAACTTTGAGCAACAGGAAAAGAAGCTTCATTCTGAAGTGTTACAAAACCAGTGGTAGATGGTTTTTTTTTATGAGCTTTTTAGTACCAAGTGCAAAATAGATGTAGTTTCAGAAAATGCTATCATCAATTTCATCCCAACTTGCCTCAGCAGAAGTAGCAAAACCAGGAGTCTTGTGGGATATTGATTCTCTGGTTCTGTGTAATAGGTAAGTCAGATGAGATTGTACCTATATGCAGAACAGCATGGAGTCGCCTTATTATATTTGGGGCTGTGTGTCCCATTTCACTTGGCCATTCACTAAACAAACACTTGCTAAGCTTTCTCTTCAAGAAACAAAACAAACAACATAACATCAAGTGCAATCAATTGTTGAAGTTCTTAAATTGATAAATGTAAGTGAACTTGTTTTGTTTGTTTACTTAGATTTTCTCGCTTCCACATCTGTGGGGGTGCTCTGTTCTAAAATATGCCCTACTTGATGAGGTAAAGCTGTAAGTGTTGCACACTGATGCCTCCCAATGACCAACTGAAAGCAGCACACTACGTATGTTTGTAAAGCTTTTCCCCTCCTCTCCGCCATAATATCATCATTAGATCATCTTTTAAGGAGCTATTAAACGTAGCCTTGAGCATCCAGCAAGTGTCTTTGTGTTAAATTCTCATTTGATGTTGTACAGTGGTTTCATATGGATCTAGCACAGGCAAACAGCTGCATCACTTTAAGATGCTTGGATATGGAGCCAATAGCTTTTGTATTTTTAACGCAGTATTAAGCATTCTGAGGAAGTTGAAATAATATCAAGAGTAATGTCAAATTGAAAATAGAATCATTGGAAATGTCAATATATATAAAAATCCATTTACTAACTTGTGATACCCAACAAAATCTTAAATCGTGTGTTGTCTGAAGAGCAAGTTTTGTTGTTTAAGGAATGTATTCTCATTTAGAGGACTCTCATAGCTTTAACAATAATATTCTTCATATGCTCCTACCTCGTTTTTTTGTATTTCTCCTCACACAACTGTATTTAAATATGGCCACGATAATCCAACTCATTTTTGGATGCCAATTAAAAAAATAAATCTATTTTAAGGGACTACCTAAAAACCCAGGAAGTAGGCATCACCTTCCTGAGACAGTGTTTGCAGTTCAAGGTCAGACAATTGATCTTTAACCCACTGTACGTAGTTCAAAGTGGTTGTTTAGCACAGGGGTTGTCTGCTAATATAGTGTTTTTTTTGTGCTTTTATTGGTGGAACTTAATGAGATTACATATATTTTGGTGAATAATTGCTGCCATGTAAGCTTGCCACCTACCTACAGTGACTCTTATGAATATTTGATGATAATAAGTAGTAGGAACTCTACTGTGATCCTCACATGCACTTAAAAAGAAAAAAAAAACCAACAAGGCAGCACAGGAATAGCTTTTGTTCTGCTCTTTTGCTTGCAGTAAGCAGTGTGACATTCATATAAGTGCTATTAGACATATCTAACGTGTTTCTCAATACTAGCAGTTTCATTTAAGCCATAATTTTATTTATTCAGCATGGGAAAGCTGCAGGGTGGAAGATGCAATTTTTATCATCTAGATTTCTTTTTTAATGTGAGGTAGTTAGACTAGCTAGTCTCATGCTTGTAGCTGTGAATTTACAGTTGAGAAAATATTATTTTGCAGGTGCAGCAGTTTTCGTAAAATCTAAAAATAATATATGTAGATCAATAATCTTGCAGATTTCTGTGGAAAGTCATTGGCCCGTTTAGAGTTGCCTATAAACCTTATTTACCTCAGCAGTGCTTTACTGTCATGTTGCACATTAAGCAAAGTCTGTCAGTAGTCAGTAGCAAGTGCTACTTTTTGTCATCCCTTCAACTGGGCTTTTTTTTTCTTTTTTTTTTTTTTGATATGCAGTATAATATATGTTTTTCACCTTGTATGTTGTTTCAAGATGTTTTTGCATGGAGCTGTTACTAAAGTCAAATTACCTATGTAGTCGCCTTGGATTCTGATGCTTGGTTTTGCTAGCACATTTGAAAAAAAAAAATCACTGCTCTATTACAGGCTTGCTGTACAGACCACATTCAAATCACAGGCTGACATTTCTAAGTTGCTTAATTTATATATTTTTCTTTTTGTTCCAAAACTTGCAGGGGCTGCTACACAGCTATATTTTTTCCATGCTGAAGTGGTGATGACAGCAGTGACAGTTTTGACATTCATAGTTATTTGAGCTTTTTGTACTTGAATGATCTTGTGTAGTAATTACTTTTTCCCATAGTCCTGTACATTATGCATGTAAAAGTTCATTAATGCTACTGTAGTATTTTTCCTGAACAGCAATTCTTTTTCTTTCAGGGAATCAGTTTCCTCCTATTGCAGCTCAAGATCTTCAGTTTGTTCTGAAGGCTGGATATCTGGAAAAACGCAGAAAAGGTCAGTTTAGCTGTCTTTGTGAAAATCGTTTAGTGTGTAAGTCGTGTTTGGAGGTTCTGTGTGCCAGTATTTGTAGTTGTACATGCAAATAACTTCATACAGAGTGATAAAATGGAACAGCAGTTGAAATGTAGAATCATTATTATGCAAAAGAATGAAGAATGCGTAATTGCTCCTGTGTTGTCAAAAGATGATCCCATTTCTTTATGGACTGAAAAAAAAATCATGCTGTGAAAGTCCAGCGTCAGCCATAATTCAGAGACTTTCAGATATTTTTGAAGAAAACATTAGGAATTTATGTAAAAGTGCCATATGTTGACTTCATGTTTCAGTGAGCATCAAGATTTATTTTCCTTCAAGAGGGCAAATATTGATCTCAGCTTTGCTTCAGTCAATATTTACCTTGATTCAGTAAATCCTATATTGTCACCTCAATAACCACTTAATGCTACAATAACTATAGGAAATATTCAGGAAGTAGTTAATAATTTCCTTATATTTAATGTTACACATGCCTTCACTCTCTATATGATTTCAAATTCCCATTTGTTTCCACTACCATCTATTATTTCTAGCTTTTTTCTCAATTCCATATATGTCTTCTCCATATCCAGATATTGTTTTCATTACCTAGCACTTTTCCTATCTCCTTCCCTCTTCCCTCACCTTTGAAAAGAAGTAACATATTCATGTTCAGTAATGCCATAAAGAAATGTAACACGAGTTATATTAATTGCAGACCACAGTTTTCTTGGCTTTGAATGGCAGAAGCGTTGGTGTGCTATCAGTAAGACGGTTTTCTACTATTATGGAAGTGACAAAGGTAATTATAAGAATAATGATAAACTATTAAAATAATATTTTGATGAACAAATGAATATGAAAGCTTCAGTTGGAGTTGGTAACTGAGAAACCAAGGTTATTCTTAGAGAGCAGATGAAAACGTTTGTTTTGTGCTTTGAATTTTAAAAATGTATAAATATGGATACTCTCAGGCTCTGTAACTGATTTGCCCATTTTTTAAAGCTGGTAAACTGAGGAAAAAGGTTTTAGTTATTTGTAAAGCTACTTGACATGCCAGTAACAGCTGGCTATTAGGCTTGATAATACTCCGGTTCTTAATTAATCTACTAGACAGCAAAGACTCTTTTTGTCTAAATGGGATTTTCATTTTAAAATACCCTACAGCAGTTACACCATCTGATTCTTTAAAGGTGGTTCTTTCGAGGAAAATGCTAGTGCTGAAAACACATAGTGGTGTACCATGTTTATTTCTAAATTTCATTCTGGAAATGAAGTAATATATCAAACTAAAAGCCAGTTATGGAGACTAGGACTAGTTTCTGCAGGTGAGTTTGGATGGCCATTTTTGAAAGAATATGGCATAAATGTTGGAATATCACTTTGAATTTTAAAAATTATCAGTGAAACAAAGCATCCTTTAAATTGCATGCAAAGCATATTTTGTATTTAAGGGTAAGATAATGATATAGAATTATATATGTGCAGGTTTTAAAAGTTTGTTCTTTTTTCCCCAAAAGAACTTATTTTTGGACAAACTTTCAATTTGAGCTTTTTTTTCTTCTGCTTATGTTTGCGCTACTCCCCTTGAGATTAATGCTGATAGTCATAGTTTTCATATGTTTTTAATTTGATTCAGTTTTTAGTTTGTTCCCTTACTGAGTTTGCTGACTCATTTAAACTCATTCCCTCTTTAAAAAAGGAGAATTAACTTAAAGGTCTAATTGTTTATCATGTACTTTGGAGGTTAAGTCCAGTTTTCATCTTGCTACAGTTTCCTCTCAAATTCTGTTTCCAGAGTTTTGTTACTACATCTACTATTTGTTCCCTTATAAATCTTTAGCTTTTCATCTGCTAGTTCTTGGTCTTTGGGTTAGGGTGGGAAAATACCATTTCCCCCTCTTCCATGCATTTTCCTTTTGCATTGGCTTCTGTGTTGTAATTTCTAATATCTATACTGAAAGATAAGGCACATGGAAACATGTTCCATAGCATGAGGTTTGAGGTTAATGGGTTTGCGTCATATTAGGAATTGACTGAGATACACAGAGATAGCTTTTCTTTTTTGATCTACAGGCAAATGCTTTGGTTTATACATTTCCAGCTTTTGTAATCTTCAGTTGTATGGGGAAGATCCTCCTAACCATACCCTAATGTTGTGGGAGGAATTCATGGTCCATGGAGCATCGTTTAGGAGTTGCATAGACATAGACTCTGTGGCTAGCTCACAGAGGAAGCAAACAAACCACATACATTCTGCGCCTCCATCTGATAGATTCCAGAGCTGGTTCACACAATGGAAATGGGAAAATTCCACTTTTGTCAACGTGAACCTCGTCTGAAGAGAGATGAGCAGAGGAGAGGTTCAATATATGCGTACAGTCATGCTATGTGTTTAATGAGTAATGGAAGGTTGTGCATTGGGGAATATAATGCAGACAGGTAGCAGAGATTTCTAGTTCTTGTTTCATCTTGTGCATGTTTTTTAAATCCAGGACATGTAGACCACTAATCTGTGAAGGATAGTTTTTATCTGGTGAAACATATATTTTGTAGGCCAAGTTTGAGATTATAAGCATCCTTATAATGGTCCTGATGTCTGTTGACTAATACGTCTTTTTCCCCTTTTTCTTCCTACATTTTCTGGTACTTTTGGTGCAGCATTGGATCATGAAACAGTGTTACTTATCTCTGCAATATAGATAAGTTTAAGTAAATCACCTACGTTTCTATTTCCTGATCAGCGATGGAGAAATCTTGGTTTGTGGTTCAACCTAGAAGTCCATATTGCAGGAAATGCATGTGTTTTTGCACTTGTGCTGCAGTATCTATTGTCAGTATGTGGCCCACAACACTGCAGAAAAGCATGCTGAAGTATCAGAGCTGACTTGGATTTCCAGAAGCTTGCCTGCTCCTTACTTTAATAGTCTTTTCTTCCATAAACATTTACAGGCCTTCTCTGAGCTCAGGCACCTAGGTGGTATGACTCGTCCTTCAGACCTCAAAGTGCACGACCAGGAAAGTTGATCTAAACGAATGACCTAGCAGCCACAATTTTATATACCCTTCTGTCTCAGCAAACTGGAGCTACATGTTTAGGAAGGCAGTAATTGATAAATGAAAATGACAGTGAAGTCTTGATTATCCTTTATCATCTGCACTTCGGTTTGTAGTGCCAATGTAGTAGCATAGGAAGGAGAAAATAGACTCACTATTTCAATTTTTTCACAAAATTGTTTTTTTTAACTCCTAAAATTTGATTTTCTGTGGCTACAGAATTGTAATAGTTGTGAATAAAGGAAGATGCTGCTGTATTTTTTCTTTTTTCCTCTTAGCCTATTCAGGGGTCAGTGTAACTTAAAGCATTTTCAGGCTGTTAAGTTTATGGCTGTTCCTTCAACGTTTACTGATATCTTGGTGCTTCATAAGACCTGCATTGCTTTGTAGGTTTATTGAGTCCTCTGGGACAACTTTCTAACTCAGTGACGTGCATGTTTGGACTTGAATATAAGCAAACTGCTGCCCTAAATAGTATCTTTGCCTCAATTTTTCTTTCTTTCTTTCTTTCTTTCTTTCTTTTTTCTTTCTTTCTTTCTTTCTTTCTTTCTTTCTTTCTTTCTTTCTTTCTTTCTTTCTTTCTTTCTTTCTTTCTTTCTTTCTTTCTTTCTTTCTTTCTTTCTTTCTTTCTTTCTTTCTTTCTTTCTTTCTTTCTTTCTTTCTTTCTTTCTTTCTTTCTTTCTTTCTTTCTTTCTTTCTTTCTTTCTTTCTTTCTTTCTTTCTTTCTTTCTTTCTTTCTTTCTTTCTTTCTTTCTTTCTTTCTTTCTTTCTTTCTTTCTTTCTTTCTTTCTTTCTTTCTTTCTTTTTTTCTCTTTTTTTTTTTTTTAATTTAGATTTCTCAAGTAAGAAAGTAAAAAGTCTATTGCATTTCAGGTTTGCTGCCTATAAAAAAATAATTGCTATGCGCGCACTTGGAAAGGCTTATTCTAGAAGCTGGAAAAGGAATTACCGTTTTGAGATACTGACGTGCTGTTTTTAGAAAGTGTATGGAAAAGTATGCAAAACTACATTTAGCATGAAGACATGTAAACTGTAAGATCTTACAGGCTCCTAATTTCAAGATGAAGAGAGTTAAATTATAGATTCTAATAGTATCTATAAATACTTTATAACTCTCTGAAATCTTTCTGTTTGCCTTTGTTCCTTATGCCTTTCTCTGTAACTTCTTTCCTTTCCAATCTCCAAGTCCTCTCTGTTCTACAGAGTGCACTAATTCTTTTTACATGTGCTAATAATATGGTCACAATGCCTTAGGCCTCAAATTTACAACCCAATCATTTCAAGACCCAGTTGAAGGTTTACCCTCCTTTGTTTCAAAAGTTCCCATGGACTCAGCTCAGTTTCGCAAGGCTACTTCAAAACCCTTTTTGTTTGCTTCCCCGGAGACTCCCTTTTCCTAATGTAATATTGGTCCTGTTTCCATTGTCAACAGTATTTCACTTTTTCCTTTTTAAGATACATGAAATTTCTATGTAATATTTAAATTTAGGAAAACGTTTAAGGCGGCTCTCAAATTTCATTCAGATCTGTATTTGTTCTACTTTAAGTATTGCCCCATAAACTTATTTTTCTCTAAAATGTTTGTCCTAACTTTGACTTATTTTAGTGCTTAATTCCTGACTGTCCGCTCTGTTGTACAAAGTTTTTACAATTCAGAATTTCTGAGGCAAAATGGAACGCACAGACCCAGATTTATTTATTCATTGATTCATACCTGATATAGAGTGAAGGGAAGAGGATGAGAAGATAAGAGTGAAAAGCAGCTTATTCTGAAATGAGATCTGACCTAATGGCGGAAAAACTTTTGCCTACTGATACTTGTGTTCCTTCTTGCTATTACAAAACTGATCAAATTATATTTTTGCATTGCTGTTCTATTTTGCTCTGCCACAACCTGAGGGTTTCCTGTGGTTGAATTGCAAAGCCCTATTTTGAGAAAATAAGACACAAGAAGAATGTTATCCTTCTTCGGAGAAGTGCATTCCGTTCATATGTTTCTCCCCAGTCCCTTCCTAATATGCTGTTGAATTCCTGTCTGAGGAAAAACTCTGGTACTAATTTGGAGACTCAAAGTGAAAGTGACATCTCAGTAGTGTAAATAAGCTTCCTGAAGCTATGGACATTTAAAGCTCTTGCCATTCGGAACTAGTGTATCTAATATTTGGTCTCCAAGTAAAATCTTCAGGTCTTTAAAGTTTTTAAACATCAAAAGCTGTTATACTCTCAGTGAAGTACAGTGTCCTGAAAGTATCTGTGATATAAACGTTTTTTGAATGGGAAAGTTCATTGAAGGCACACCTGCTCAGCTGCAAGCATTTCCTAAGAAATGAAGTTGAAGTGGTCATCAAGTATGATAATCACAAGATAGCTCTGCATTCCAGCCCACAGCTGAATACTGTGCCTGGCCAAACAGCTGCCACGTGTCACGATTTGCCCCATGGCTGTTTCTCCCAACTTTGGTGGCTTTATGGTCAGGGCTGTGAAGTATTACATGGTCTTGAAATTTCCTTATGGTCAGCATCTTAAGCACTTGTGCAGAGCTACACTGGGCTTTTATCAGGGGCACCTTTCTGCATAGGTAATTAGAAGCAAAAGTAGCAAAGATATGACTAGTCTGCTGCCATAAAGTGCAGTGAAAGAATTCAATAGCAAAGGAAATACAATTCTTTTTGGTGTATGCAAGTGATTTTCATTGGAATGGCATATCTTGAGAGATAAGAAAAAGACAATGTAAACAGGAAAATGAACAAATACAATGTGGATACCATGCACTGTGCCATTCTTCTGGTATAAAGTATAACACCTTTTAGTCTTGATTTTAATGCTCTTTGAAAGAACTGTACCAGTGCACAGATAACTCAGATTAACTCTTTGAAACTGCAGTCTCTTCAAAGGGATCGTCTGTGTCACAGGGAAGTATTTTTGGAAATATTCCAAGTAACTAAATTTGAATACTTACCTAATTTTTATCTTGACAAAATGTTATTGCCTTTTGAACCTGATGCTTGCTTATTCTGTCTGTGTTGCTCCTATGTTATTGGGATTTACTATGGGAGAGTGAGAAATTAATGTGTTCCACTTCATCTTCTTCCTGAGCTCACAAGTGAAGGAACAATAAAATTTCTAGGCTGAAATGAATTTCATTAAAAGGAGATCTATTTAACCTATTGCAAGTTATTTTTAATATCTGCCTTGGTGGGATTCCATGAATTTTGCATCTGTGTCCTGATTGATGTAGGGGTGGAGAAGTGAACAAATAAAAAATATCAGTACTGAATCTTACTACGTAATGAAGAAAACTTACTGTTACAGAAGGGGCTAGAAAAAGGAAATAGAACAGTGCTCTGGATTTGCTCATGTAATTTTTTAATTTGCTGTTTCCTTGCCCTGGGTGAGCATTAAGAAAGAGGTGGAAGAAAGCACAATGTAAGATTGCTAAGAAGAGTATTTGTGTAGGAACTCCCTTACTTCCACTCATGTTTGCGTTGCTGTTTGCCATGTTTTGCCCCTTCAAAAATTTTGGTTTTTTTTCCTATTTTATCTGCCTATAGAAGCTGTCTTCTTTTGTTGAAAAACATGAGCAACGAATCCTTCATTTGCTTCTGTTCAGCAGTAGTAAGAGTGTTGTGTCTAATGCTTTTTGTTAGTTAATGCATTCCCCTTCTGTGTGGGGGAAAAAAACCAAAACAGTATAAAGGTGTATATAATTTTCATTTACATCTGCACTTTGTTCTGGGACGCCTGAGAAAAATGTGACTGGTGGTGCCCATATTAGATTGAATGCTGTACTGTGATCAGCAGAACTTGCAAAAACAACTTACTTCTGCTTTTTGTGTTTTCTTTTTAATATCCACCAAAACATGCCTTGGTTTAAAGTGCTCAGAAGCACACAGGTGCTACTTGACCACCACGCAGAGTATTTACCTCAGGCCTATGCTAAGTGTTACTTTTATAAACCAGAACCCTTAAAATTGAAAAAGTAGAATTGTCTTTAAAACAACCACATGGCTCTACGTAATAAACTGTGGTAGGGCTCAGTACTTTTATTAGCTAATTAAACTGTGTTGAGAAAAATGCTTTGGGAACACACACCTGAATTTATAACAGAATTCATTCTGTACTTCTACCATGTGGAAAGGAAGCGCATCTGGGAGTGAGTGGGAAGAAAAGCTTTTTCAATTGCTTAAAAAGGAGCTTGAAGTTTATTTTTTTAAGTAAAGTGGTTAGTTTAGGAGGGAGCTCAGCAAGCTCTCAGCTATTTGGGTTTTCCCATTGGTTTACTGAACCTGAAAGAGACACTGATTTATAGGAAGCATGTCTCACAAGTTCCAGTTCTTTGGCTTTCCCTAGGTAAAATTGTCATGACATGCACTTCTTGCTAAATAAGACCACCATCTGCAAGTATTTCTCTGTAGAATTCTGTAGTCATCCTACAGAAAAATATACTTTTGTGTACATCTTCCTTTAAAGTAAAGCTTTATCTCCAGAAGTACCACCTAATCATTTTGCTAAAAAAAAAAACCCACCCCTGTTCTTTGTAAAATTCATGAAATGGAAAACCAAATCTGAATAAACGATAACCTGCTAAGCCACTCGCATTCACTGTTGTAAATGAAGCTCTACCTTTGTTTTTTATCTCCAACAGACAAACAACAGAAAGGTGAATTTGCCTTAGAGGGCTACACCATCAGAATGAATAATAGCCTTCGGAAGGACGCAAAGAAAGATTGCTGTTTTGAAATCTCCGCTCCTGATAAGCGCATTTATCAGGTTGGACTTTTTATGTCAACTTGAAATTAAATTGATAAAGCCGTTACAATTCCAGTTACTGAATTAACATTTCAGTAAAACAACTTCCACTGACATCTTAATAAAAAAAGGAAATCCTTGCTCGCTTATACTATATATTCGTATATTAGGGAAAAAAAAATCCAATTAAAAAAATATATGTATGCATTCAAATACTATAATTTTGGACAAGAACAGGGAAATCTATCATCTTTATCTTTGTCGTTTCAACGTTAGTATTTTAATATCATATAGTATGTCTGTATTATTTCTTGGATGAATTCAGTAGTGGAAATAAAAGTTAAACAAAATATCTATCAGTGTTAAATACGTATTGTATTGGTCGTGGCTTTGCCAAGTATATCTGCTTAAAGGCACATATCAGCTGTGCAATTCAGAGATCTATCAGCTAGACATCAATATGGAATGTAAGTTTAATAAGTTTTAAATATCTGAGATTGCAGTTGAAAGCCAGTTAATTAAGCTGTCAGGTAGTGTGTTGGAGTCTGACAAGAACATTTTTAAGAAAACTGTACCCAGCAGTCTAAAGAAATTCATGGGTGTCTTCTAATTGTCAAGGGCAAATTTTGTTCATCAGTTCTGGCTTTGACATTGATGAAGAGAAGCAGCTTTTTTTCTGCACAGCTGCCAGCTGCTGATCAGAGTTTCAAATCCATCATCCTCTCCTTCAATTACGTAAATTTGTCAAAATTAGCTTTACATTATAAGAAGCATCCTTGCAAGAAAAGTACCAGAAGACATGCAAAGAATTACTAATGGTTTCTTGAGGAAGTGGTGAGAATGCTACAGACCCTTTTTTTATTGCTAATGAAATTGTAGTTATGTTTTTGTCATTACTACTACTCATTATTAATAAACACAGTTTATTAATTTTTATTATTAATAGTTTACAGCTGCCACTCCCAAAGAAGCAGAGGAATGGGTACAGCAAGTGAAATTTGTAATTCAAGGTAAACCAGCCAGAAAAACCATATCCTTTATTATTAATACTGCTTAGTGATGGTAGTGCTGTCCATTAACAGGTCTGTCACGTTTGTATCTCTCTTATTACTACTTATCCAAGTTTTGAATAGCAGCTCCTGGTTCTCAGTCATCTTGTGGCTTTTACATGACTTTTCTCCTTATGCAATATATTTGCTTTTCCTTCCAATAATACCATATAGCTTGAAAGCTTTGTTATGAGTGTTTTAAGAAAATAAGCAGAATATACTGTAAGAACCAGCTTGTAAAATGAAACAAATTATGTTTTCATTTTGAATGAATTTATCTTAGTTTTCTTATTTATGAAACGTTAACTTTGCTTTTACATAGATATGGAATCTAATACTATTCCTGAGGAAGAGGAGGAATATGATGATGTTGGACATGCAAGCAGTGAGCCAATAGATGACAGCATTTATGAAGAACTTCCAGGTATTGTTGAGATTTTTTTTAACTTTATGCCTTGTGATAATTTTGTCTTCTCTGCTTCTAGTTTGATAACCTGAGTGGATAAAGCAACCTGATAACTAAGATACATATTTAATTTTTCTGTGACATTAGATATGTCTTTAACCAGATCTGAGTGAGAGCAGTTCAGTTTTCTTTAGCAGGGGCATCAAAATAGTGCAGAAAGTGTAAAGGTGGTCTTGAGGGACTTTTAGCTTATTAACATTTTCTAATATGTAATTTTTTTTTTTAATTACAAAATTGACTTGCCTTACAGCTTTTTCTACCACCTTGCCCATCATTTTCTTCACTTTGTTTTGCTATTTACATTAGGCAAAAGTTTTCTGTTACTACAGCTGCTGCCCAATACAGATTTTATGATCTTGCAAGAAAGCAATGTGTTGGTTTGAAGGGGCTCTGGAGATGAACTCTAAATAAAGACAACTTGAGTACTGACATGCTTTGTTTTATATCTTCCAGCGTGACTATGGTGTGACAGACAAGATTTTAGTGTGAACAGCTTTTGAATTGATTATAGGTATTTAAGTGATAGGAAGAAGGTGTTTAATCTTTTTTATATTTTAAGAAGCTATTTTAGAAGTTACTATTCAGCCACTGTTAGTTAACAAATAATTTAAAATGGTATGACAGTAATCACTTGCATGACACAACATTCTGCATCCCTTGCTGTTTAAGTCAGTGCAATTATCAGTAGTAACATGAGAGAAAAATCCAGTAAGGTCTCATGATGCTGACTAACTATATTTGTCTTCAAGATTGAATGTTCTGTCTATGGGAGGCAAAAAAAAATAACAACCACCCAAACATTTTTAAGTTTGTCTTGATTTTCATTTTACGGTTGGTTCAATGAATTGTGAGAGAAGAAAACATGAGAGACTTACTAAAAAAAATTCAGAACTACTGCATAGAATTGGGAAATTCTATGGGGAGAGCTTCTGCAGTGAATAGAAAATCTATGTTAGGCGGCTTAATCTTGTAGCAGGAGTAATGCACCCAAACACTGCAGTGCTTTTTGGATGCTCAGGCTCTTACAGAAGATGATCCTTTATGCTTGCTTATGTTTTCATTAAGGAAGCTCTGCACATGTTCTGGATAACTTTTTTCCTTCTTTCCCGAGATTTCTGTTATGTTACCCATTTGTTTGAATGTCAAACAGGAAGTAGGTTTTACAGCAGTAACATTAAATATTGGTGGAGGAAAAAAATTATTTACCCCCCATGATCTTGGAGTTTTTCATTTTCATGTTGTGGATTAGGGGTTTACCTTCCTTATTTTGTGCCTTCTCCATCTTTTTTATTTTAATTGTAAGCTTTTCAAGAAGTCTTACTTTCTACAGTGGAGCTCAAAATTTTGGCTGTGATGTGTTGATGTAACTGGAAAATAAAAAAGAAACTTGCTATAGATTTTGAGTGACAATAATCTGTTTTTCTCTCCCATAAATGTACTTCAAAAGTCATTTGCCTAAATGGCAGTAAAAACTAATGTTTCTGTTGCCCTAAATCAGTCTTTCACTTCTTTATCCTTAACATATTGAAGGGCATTAGATGAAGTGCTAGTGGACAAATCTCACAGGAATAGGCCTTACTTGCTTCTTGTTATTCCGTTCACTTAAACTGATAGTAAAAGAGTATACTCCACTTTGGTCTCAGCTGGCTTCATTGATGGTAGGTTTTTAATTCCCACTGACGGTCCTTTTTATTTTCCCAGTAAGTGAATGTATTCTTTCTTCCTTTCATAGTCAAAAAGTGGAAGTCCATTATCCTTGCTGTTAGTTTACTTTCTAATCCAGAGCAAATAAGAATTTCTGAATTCTTATAGCTTTCAGTTCCCTTAATAATTTCTTGTAGAGCCCAAAAGCCATGCTAAACTCAGAAGGCACATGCTAGGTCCTTGTGAGGAGGAAGAAGAAATGTATTTTCACTTTGTATTGATCCTCAAAGCATCTTGATATTAGGTCCACTAACTTTCCACGCAGCAAAACTTTAAAGTCTTGTACTTCAGGTACGCAGCTCATTGTACCTTGTCATTATTTATCTGGCTGTAATTTGCCATTTCTCGAGGAGTCAGTTGCCAAGTCTAGTGGTTTTCTTTATATCAGCATTTCAAAGCAAATTGAACCAGTTCATAATGCAGTCAATTTTGTAATATTGGGCTTAGTATTACAATAAGGAGTGTTTGGATTAAAGAGAGGATATGTATATTTTCTCACTACTTTGAAAAACGGAGTATTTTGAAGTGTAGCAGTAATCAGAATGGGCTGGTGCAGTACTCACTACTACCGCATTGCTTTTCCCCCCCCCATCTCTCATGTAGCAGTCGACAGTGTAGAAAAATGAATTTTCCAGACAAGAGCTCACTAGTTTCAATCCAGTAATAGTAATAGTCTATTACCTATTAAAAGCTTAGATTTCAATGGAATTCAATTTGTACTGCTTACTAGCAGAAGAAATGGGCTGGTAGTTGCAGATGGTACAAAGAGAGGTGGAAAAATTAGTCTTTATCTTTTAAATCACTTTCTTCTTTAATAGCACATACAAATTCATATTTACTAGAAGCATCATTTGCCTGATTCTCAGTCAGTGTGTTTTACTGTGTTTATTTATGTGGAGCTTAAAACATCAGAACTGCTAAAGCTTTTCCAACCTTTAAATCTTCCTTGTGAGATTCTTTAGGGGGACAAAGAAAATTTTTTATACTTTATACTTTTTCCAACAAACTAAACCACTGTTTAATTTTAAATAAAAGTGCATATGGAAAATATAGTTGAACAGAAATAAAAATATTGTCAGTATTTTGGACTCTTAAAATTAGCTATTAATAAAATAGCTCTTAATTAGCTATTTATTTTCTTCTTTAGTACACTGCACGTGGTTTTGACATGGCAATTATTTATTGCAGTCCACAGAACTGATTCTTTGTCTGTAACACAAAATAACTTCTCAAACTCTAGTGTTAAACCATGCTATATATGTGCGTAGTTATATCTGAATGCACAGTCTTTAGCTTAGTGGTGTTTAAGAAAAAAGTACAGAGTTGCTCTTCTCAGAAGTTAGTTGTCATTTTTCAAGATTTTGTCTTTTCTTATCACTCCTGAAGACCAAATTTTTTTTAATAACCTGATCTTAATGACTTAATTTTTAAGGCCCCTCTCTCCTTCATTCTTTGGTCTTACATCTGTGTAGACCACGTGCATGAAATTGCAGTACTAACCACTGCCTGCCACCGTGATCCTTTCTGAAAAATCAGTTGTGTTCTTTCTATAACAGTCTTGCACAATAGGAGGACAGCAGTCTTAATATAAGCTCTCATCCTTATATTAATTTTCAGTCCTGTGTTATTTTTTTCAGTTCTCATTCTGCTTGCAAACTTGCAGGATAGTAGTAGTTTCCAGTGCATACAGTGTAGCTTCCACCAGAATGATTCTAAAGATAGGATTTGATGATCTCTTTGGTGCTTCTTGGTAAGGTTGGAAGTGATGTGGTGTAGTACAAATCTGAAATTTCTGGCTTTGCGTCATTTAATTTTAACCTGTCCAAAAGATAAAGAATATTTGGGTAAGAGGACAGTGAAATTCAGTGCTGTCTAGCCAGGGGAATTGCTGTGGGGAACTAATCCAGCCAACACAACTTGCGTCAGTCCCTACTTGGCTGTAGATTAAATTTTGGGATTGGTTCAGTGTTTGACTGGGACAAGGATCATGGGACTGAAAAGCTTGCCTTTTTTCTTTTAACTCTCATAATCATTCCTCTGCCAAACAGTTTGATCAAGCCACAGTATCTGGACAGTAATTCTGTTTTGCAGTGCAGTTGGAAGCTTAGCTAGGGAAGCTCTGTAACCAAGGCAAAGCTGGGGGAAAGGTAAGAAATGTCTTAAGTTTTATGCAACGGAAAGTGTGCTATGCAAAGAAACCTTTTTTTCTTTTTTTTTGTGGTTGCTTATTTTAAACGAAGTATCTTAAAGTAATAGCTTTAAAATTATATTCATGTTGTTTCAGAACATATTTCTAACACTGCTTATGAGAATGATGGAGAATGATCAGCTTGTCTCTGACTCATGATTGTCTCTCAAAGCAGCTTTGTTGTCGTAATTTTTAACAGTTAATCTCTGCAGCTAAATAGCATAACTTAATGTCTTTATCATCTTCTCTTGTTACTTGGTCATTTGAGCTTTGAAGAAGGAAATTGTATATATGATGTAACCTTTTTGCAGCTTGAAGGGGGGAGAAGGCAAGAATGTGATCCCTGGTTTACCTCTAGGGAAGAAAGAAGTTGTAATTGTTTAGTGAGGCTTGAGTGTAAGCTTGACCTGTCACTCACAAACACAAGATTATAGCAGATATTTCCATCCTCAAAATGTAGTGTTAGATGTATTGACTTTCTGGTGCTTGCATAGAGGATTTCACAATGATGTGTGAATGTACCTTTTCAGTAGATCTGTGCTTGCTTCGGAGTTTTCGATATATCACTGCCAGGGTCTGTTTGGTGCCTGGCAGTCCCTGTTGTGGATCATAGCAGTATGACCAGTTCCCAAAACCAGTAAGCTAAAACAAAGAAACCGTTAATGGATCAGTGTGAATCAGAGCAGTAGGTTTGAGTCAGCAGAGAAAAAGATGATTATGGAATCTAACATCTTATATGAAGATTGCCGTTTAGTATATTATATATCCTGGTATATTGCTCAAATTTCTCCCAGCATCAGTTATTTATCAAATATTTATGGAATTCCTTACTTGTTTTCCACAAAAGTAATATATAATACTGTTATGCTATTAAAATATACATATATTTTCTTTTTCCCCACAAAAAGAATTCTAACTGTATTTTATTAGAAAATGACATGATTTCTAAATCTAAGTAAAGTCTGGGATATTTGAAGCTGAAAAGTAGATCAGAATTTTCGAGGACTCATCTAAAGATGAGTGTTGAAAGTAATTGCCGAAAGTGTTTTGAATTATTTCCATTAAAACATATGAGGTGGTTTTTTGTTTTTGTTTTTCTTTTTTTTTCTCCTTTTAAAGTGGAATGAAAAAAGAGGAATGATCATTCTTCAAAAATTGGATCTCATTGTTAAGAAATTAATATTTTTCACTTGTTTCATCGTTGCATTATTTTTAAATACTGCGTATGTTTGCCCATAATATCTTACTAATAGATGCAATATCAGAATAAGAGGGCTTACTTCACTGTAAATCAGAAGATATTCAAATAATGTAAGTTCAGTTAAGAAAAAAAAAAGATGTAAACTGCATATTGGTGCTAGGGTATAGTAATGATTTTTCTTTTCTGCCTATGTGTTTTTTTTTCCTTTGGTTTGTTTGTTATTATCGCTGGGATTTTGGGTCTTCTAAGCATCTTTGATTATATGCCAAATATGGAAATCACTGGAAAACATTTTCTTGCAGCTGCATATTGCTGAATTTAAACTACTGTGATGGACTGGAGCTGTGACTGAATTCTCTGTTGCCCAGAGTTTTGAGGCAGTACTCTTGTGGAATTAATATATAGCAAGTGTCTTTCCACTGATACGCAGTGATCGTGAAACATAAGTTATGAATGCAGACAACTTATTGTATTTGAAGACATCACATCCAGAAGACGGTTAGGAACCTGGTACCTGAATCTCAGCTTTCGTTTGCCACGAGAGCTTGCGCTTTATCTTCAATTAATGTAATCCAACATCTAAGGAGGAAACCTTTGTTTCTATTGATGTTATGTGTCAGTGATGGAAGAGGTCGTGTGACAATCTGGTGTACCTGAAAATAATAAGATGTCCCTTGAGTGGGAAGTGGCAAGCCTTTGAGAGAAAAACTAAGGTTCACAGACTATTGTGTGTTTCTTGAAAAGTGAATATGTGTTGTTGATCTGTGGATAACAGATGTCCTGTAGCTGTCAGGAACTCTGCTGTGGCTGGTGCAATTTAAATATATCATAAACATTCACAAACATCCAAGTGAGGAAGCTGGTAAAAATGGAATAATAATTGAGTATTCAAATTTAGGCTGATTTGTGTGCAAGAGGCCCTTGTTGGACTTGGGGAGGGAGGATTTTCTGCTGAAAAGTACTCTTAGAAAAAAGAGTGTTCTTTGTTTAGTAACATACTTCTGGGGCAGAAAAAATTGTTCTTCTTTTCCCTTCTAACCAAAATACATCACTTATTCTAAGCCTATGTTTTCAGAATTTCAGATTGAGTTTTCTATATTCCATTGTTGGAGTTGCAGAAGGAATGGTGGCCAGCTGTGAAATTCAAAGCAGTTAATTATGGTATCTACAATAAATGGAAGATGTGTACAATTAAGTTTAGGTATTTTCCTCTTGTTGAAATGCATACAAGGCTTCGAAGTTCACAAGAGGCACAAACAGTAGTATCCTTCCTGAGTTGTGATCCATTATAACAGTAAGTTGCATAAGAATTCATGCTAGAAAGGCTGTGTTTATCAAAGTCTCAGGTTCTCAAAGGCTAAATTTTATTTCAGTATTTCAGAATTAAAAAACAATACAAAGGCAAACAGAAAAATCAAACAATAAGAATAATAAAATAAAAAGCACAAAAAACATATAGAAATGGATTGTTAAATATTCGTTGTCTGTTGGCATTTTGAAGCTTGTTTGCTTAAAATTAGAAGGCATAACTTAATAATATCTGAAAAGGAAGTATTTTTAATCATGAAATTCTATGTTTAAAGAAGCCTTTCAAAAACTAATTAGTACACATCTCAATGAAAGGAATTTACTTATTGAAATAAGATTATTTTATTGCAAGTACCAATCAATCATTTTTACATTGTTTTCTGTGTGCCAGTGCTAAATAACTTTTGACACTATTGATCTGCAAAACCAATATGATGTGAACAGTATGTGACAGAAGTTGTTTGTTATTGAAAGGCAGAATTCTGTCCCAGAATAGCTTGTCATCCTGGGGAGAGAAAATCACACAAAGTAATTTTACTTGTATCATAGCTTTTTTTGATGAGGACTGTGTTTCTGACAGTTGAGTTCATGTTAGATGTGAGCAAAGCTTTGTTTATGCATGCATGTCTTCAATGGGTTATGGACCTGAAGTTCTCTCTTTGGTGGCACTGGTTTTATCTAATTAAGCAGCAGTGAAATAATTCTAATACAAAGCCTTCAGAAGAAATGCCTTGGTATGTGAGATAGTTTATTAACCATAAATTTGAGGAATTGCTGTAGTTTAACAAGTTCAAAGTAAAATGTCAATTGTGTTATGTATATTTATGAAAATAGAAAATTTGGGCTTGCTCTACTGCTTGAATATAACTGTGATGAATGCTATATAGATAGATCAAGGAACCTTTAGTTTTTGAATTTGTGATGAATGACTGCGTATCAGGCTATTAAAACCATTAGGCAGAGTCTTTTGAGAAACAAGAGCAACCAGAGGTTATACGGTGCCTCAGGCTAGTGCTTCTCAACTTTTCTGGCTTCCACAAGGTAGCTATTAAAGAACCATAATTTATACAACTCTGTTCTAAAATAAGATCCAACAAGGTTGGCTTTAAAGGCTGACTTAATCATTCTGTTACTGTACATACAACTCTCTGATTTGAATTCTTAAGCCTTTGGAAAGCATAAATCCCTCCATATATATATATATATATATATATATATATATATATATATATATATATATATATTTGTCTCAGTATACTTATCTGCTACCCACTCTCAAGATGGAGAAATTAGGCAAAGAAAATACTGCTAATTAACTAGAGCTTCATGAATGTTGTTGTCTGTAGTGCAAGTATGCCTGTTTTGCTTGTTTGCTACAGTGTATTACGTTTGTAATGGATGTCATGTTTAGCTTGCATGTAGATGAGGAAAACAACATAAGAAAGGGCTGTTTGTCTGCATTTCTTGGCTGCTACTCTCTGGTTCCTTGTCTTTGAAAGGAGCAGGTTGACTGCTTCTTGGAAAGGAACACAGTCAGCAGGGTCAACTAGGTGGGGAGGTAAAGATGCAACAGTCTTCTATGCCCTAGTGTAGGGAGGGGGAAGCTTCAGAGGTGGCAGGGTGCAGACATGCAGGTGAGCTTCAGCACTGAAGGAAAGGTCGTTGTTTTAATAAGCCAGAAGAGACTGGGGAGAGCTCGTTGTAAATCAGTGAAATTTGTACTAGAGAGCAAAATAGGAAGAAAATGAGTCTGGAACACAGTTGGCACAGGGGATGTTTTGTTTCAGTACTGTTTCTTTTTTTTTTTTTTTTTTGCCCCGCAGTCTACTTTTTCCTAGGAAATCTTAATCTCCTACATCTAAAAAGTCTTTATGATCTAATGAAAACTAGTTCAAGAGCTTGAGAACTTTTGATTTCTTTAAGGAAAAAGATCGAGTGCTTCTCCCTATGGTTTGTGGCCAGGCTGCAACAATTATTCTGTCCTTGAAAACTGAATGCAACCATAAGTAAAGCTGGGAAATAAAAGGAAGGAATCTTACTGTCAAGACAAAGCTATTGTCTCCAGGGCAAAGCAAGAGTATCTACCTTTCAATTATGACAAAATGTATTAATTGAATGTATTTTCATACCTTGTCTCAAATTTATTTCTGAAGGAGTAAAGTTTCTATTACTAAATATTGAGCAGTGGTTTCAGATAATTCAGTAAACAACATTTCAAGATGGATATGATTTTATCATTTCCATGAGGATCATTAAGACCAGTTTCTGGATTAAATCACCTAGCTCAGGCTTAGCAAATGGCTGCTTGTACACTACAGCTTGGGACTGTGCCGTGTCATTGGCATGAGGCCTGCAGAATCCAAGTGCTGGCTGCAAGAAAATTCAGCTAATCTGGGACTCTAGAGGCCCTGGTTTTTCTAAGAACCAGCTGCATGCCGATCCCACAGTAAAGTGGCAAGCTGCTTGGACGCAGTTTTCATCTCCTGTTTATGAACTGTTTTCAGATCCCTGCCATCCTCCCTCATCTCTCAGAATAGGGCTCATGTAGGGCTGGTGACATCAGACGTCCAAAGCTGCTGATCCCACTTTGGTCCTAGCGGATGAGAGGAGGGGAATGAGACTGCATTTGTTAACATGTATAGAAATGAATGTGGACTTGTTACCCCCAAATACTGTATGTGTAAACAGTCTGTGTAGCAGCTATAGTTTTCATCTCATTTCTGGTTTATTCTGATTTATCTTTACTAGTGAATCATAGCAAGCACGCTTCACCGTTACTGTATTTCATTGTTTAAGCTGGAGAACAAATTTAACATAGTCACCATAACTGAATTTAGTGGCATGTGCCACAAACAGTGAAAAGAGGCAGTGGTGGGGGTTTGTTACTTCTCATGAACGTGTCCGAAGGGTGAAGGCTGGTTGTTTTTTTTTTTTTTTTTTTTTTTTTTTTTTCTTCAATGTGCAATGTGCATTTAATGATCAACACAAAGAATACAAAAATGTCTTGGTAGAACATTTTAAAGGAGTCACTAGAGAAGCATCTGGGAGCCAGACTTTTCTTGTGGAAAAATTCCAACAACTGTATTGTGTTTCCTCTCACTAAAGCAAACGAGGCTGAAATGCCTTGTCTTCTGTGCCTTTTGGAGTAAAGTCATTTCTGGAATCAGGCTATAAATTTGAATACTTTAACCCTGCAGATTATTAAAGGATATAATGTGGTTTAAATAAGATGCTTTCTTTATGATTCTGTGTATGTAAATATTATGTCAAGTCACATTTGTCACAATTAGGGGTATGTAATTTTCAGAAATGACTTTTAAATTTAAATCTTGCTGCTGATCAATGAGTATGGGAAACTTTACTTGACATCTAAAGACTTCTTTCTCTGTAGCAGATAAATTCAGGCCTGAGAACTGTAACTCCTGTACGTGGTTGTCAAATAACACTATACTACAAAGTTATAATGTATGGATTAGTTAATTAAATACTCAATTGGTAGACGTATTTATATAGGGAACTGTTTATGTTTTCTACGAACATTTTAATAGCTACTATGTTTATTTTAGCAAAACCTTTATTAATAAAAGTTTATAAAATGTCATGTTGAATGCTTAAACTATTTACATAACTAAGAGCTATTATGGGTTAAGAGAACAAACCAATTTAGTTACAGTCAATTCACATAAATCTTTACAATGCTTATATATAAGAACAGAGTTATGTGCATGCACACGTATTTAAGAAAGCAGTTTCTGGTGCAAATTCCTGCAAACCTACAACACAACTGTGGAATCAGTTTCAACAATATTATTTTGTCCAATAATTGCAACTGTTTGTAATTGGAGAGGAGGGCAGGTGAGGGAGCATTTTTTTGTTAATTAGCTAAATAATGTGAAGAGAGCGTAGAAACATCAGAAGTTGAGGCTTATTAAGAGAAGTATCCTAAAATATTTTATTCCTTCTTTAAATGTTTAAGTATGGATTTAGATAAGACACCTCTTGCCTGGATTTTACAGGCCAAGTTTGAGGCTTTTGGAACATTTTTAGAAGTGGAGCCAGAATTGCACTTCTGTTGGACGCTGTCATAAAACCTTACCTTCAGAGATCCTTCTGCTTCGGCATGGAAGTTACCTAGGCTCTCAGTCAAAAAGCATAGGTCACATTTTAAAAGTGCCTACTCTAACTTAAGGACTTTAAGAAGAGCTGGATTCTGAAGTTGCTTATGAAATCTTGTTTGATGATCCATCAATATTTTTTTTCTGTTTTTTTTGAAGTCTAAGAGACTCGATTTCTGAAAATTAATTCCTGAAATAATTAATTTTAAATGCTTATTAGTGGTGAATGTAAATGCAGGAAAAAAATATTAATGACTTTCTGGAAGTGGCTCTCTGTAATTTCTTCTTTCTTCATTATAATTATTGTATATATACCCACAATTGAACTTGCTTGCGATGACCTTTATCTTTCCTCTTGAGAAGAATAACTATTATCAGGTCTTTCTTCATGAGAAAATAAAAAGGTCAGCGCAAAACTCATCCCTTATTTCTATGCAGTGCACATTGTACTTCAGCATATTTGTATTGAATTTTATTAATAATAATTCGATCATTTTATCAAATAAATTTTAGTATTCTAGAATTAGGAATTCTAGATGGTCTGCTACATACTCCTGCTTTTTCTGCCTTCTTCCACCTGCTCTTCTCCTGTGGTTACTGTTGGTCTAGCTGAGCCTTTACATATTTCTATTCCTCCTAATCCTGTCAGCCTAGCTAATTTTTTTTCTCTATCTTTAACCCTAAATGTACTAATGGCTATTTCTTCCTCATCTATATCTAAGAAGACAAACAGAATGTAGAGAATGTAAATGTGCTGGTTTTTTCCCAGTTGAGATTTTGAATTATTTGTTGTTTGGAAGAGTATTGCTAGGGACAGAATGACTGGGTTGATTCAGCTGTCACTCAGAATATGACTGTGAATGTTGCTTATATGCAAAGTGAGCTCCAAACAGGCACTCCAGGCAGGAAGCTGAGCTCATGAAATCTTAATATATTCATAATTAAAACCAGGAATTGCCTGTACCTCTGTGGATTTTTCAGCTGTCCTAATGAGTATATTCCGTTCTGTCATTCAGGTGACTGAGCATGCTTTTCCTTCAGTAGTGATATTTGGTTCTTAAAGCCTGAAGGGCCTTGTGAACTCTTGGAAACAACAGCTCTTACTAACCAACAACCTTTGTGTTTGGCAGTGGTACAGCAAATGTATGAGCTCTGCGGAGGGACATAGTCTTCATGCAAATTGGTTGTGGCTGCAGAATGGGGCACAGGCAGGAAAGGAGTAGGACTGGGACAGAGAAAGACAAAGTGCTGACATATTCAGGTCTCAACAAGTAGGGGAGATAACAAAGCAAAGCATGGTCCCATGTTTCATGAAAACTTTGTGAAAGGGCATATACTAGAGTAAGGAGATCCAACTGCTTGTGTTTAGACAAAAGTAACATTTAACACTGCACTGTGCAGCAACCATGGATGACCTTGCCAATAATGCTTGATTTTTTTTTTCCTCTTGTGTGAGAACAGCTGTTTTTCTTCAAAGGAACAAAATGTGTTTTTTGATCTCTTAATCTTCATATTTTTTTTGCCCTAAAACTTTACAGTAAATACTTTCTGCTAGAAAAACCTTCTCCTTTTTTTTTTTCTTTTTTTTCTTGCCAATAAAGTGGTGAGTAGTCATAATATCTTCCTGCTTTTATAGAAATGTTTTTATAATTTGGTGCCATATTATGTTTTGGACTGATGAGTGTGTATATGATAAAATAGGAGAATGCAGTGCCTTTTTCACCAATGTGTTTAGAGACTTCACTGTTCTTTCCTAGGTTCTCTAAATTTCTTCTCTCTCTTCACTGCTACACTGATTATTCTTTGTAGCAATAGTTGATCCAAAGAACGTACAGAAGACTAGGGAATTGCAGCCTGAAGTTGCTTTGTGTTTGTCCCGAGTAGTATTGTTTTTTTATTTTGTTTTGTTCATTTCACTCTTGAATTTGGCAAATGTTATGCCTCCAAAATGCTTTTGTTAGGAAGAAAATGTACCAGCTTTTTGGTTTTGATTACACCAACCTATGACATATGCTTAGGTTCATTGGATGGTGTCCCAGTAAGAGAATTTTTTGCAGAAAATCTAGAAGTGACATTCCAGGTTGGTGTTGGTGATATTGTTTGGTTGATGTTAGTTTTTTGTTTTTTTTTTTAACTAGCATCGATCCTGAGTTTATTTATTGCAAAGTCTGCTAATCTTTTAAGGACAGTGAGTTAGCCTTCCAAAGTCTTCTCAAAAGGGGGCAGTGCTTCACCTTTAGCTGAGTTAACAGTTTTCAGATTGCTTACACAATTGGGAGAGAAGGTGATGTAAAAGAGCACCTTTTCAAGACACAAGAAATGCAGTTGAAAAAAAAATGCAGGATTTCTCAAGAAGTTTAGGAAACCTTACATCCGGAATCTTAGCAAGACCTTGATAAAATGGAGTCATGAGCTAATCCTGTTCTATGAAGTCATTAGTTTATGCTGTATTATACATAAGACATTTAACTGCTGAATGGCTTAGGTTATCAGAGTGGAGTACCAAAAGAAGCCGAACGTTTCTTAGAGGCTTGATCTAAATTTCAGACCTGGAGCAGAATGTTAGATTAAACACTTTACAAAGGTCCATCCTATCCCAATCTATTTCATGATTCAGCCTTCACTTTGTACAGTCAGTGACATTTATTTAAGGCTACTGGGGGGTCAGTGCATTGTCTGCTGATAGGACAAAAAGAGCAGTGCATATACTCAAACTTGCTAATTCTGGAATTTAGATAGTAGCTGTTTTCAAAGAACAGATTATAACTTGCACAAAGAGTCAATTGAAGCACTGTCCAAGTTAGCTGTTAGTGTATTTGAATGAAACTTTTTGCCTCCATGCTGGGATCAGTCTTGGATCATGGGATGGAAGGAATTGGGCCTGGGAATTGGCATTGGTTTTGTTCTTTATTGAAAACAAAGCATCTTGGTACTCATCATATTTTTATTTAAAATATGTTTTTATGTTATTCATGACATAATATATTAAAAACAATATCTTTCTGTATTCTGTTTCAGTACAGTTCTGTATTGGCTGTATCCTTTTGTATTTCTGAGTCCAGTGGTGACCATTTCCTCAGGTGCAAATTCTGCTTCTGCTCATACTTTGATGTCACCTCTACAATCCCTGTGCTTAGCCTTTGTCTGTGGCCCATTTGTGTCACTGTCTTTGCTGTTATGTTACTGAAATCAGCTTTCAGTCCAGTTTGGGGCTACTCTCTACGAGCCAGTGGGTAGTAACTAGCTGATCCATAGAAGTAGGATTGGAATAAGAATTGTCTCTCTTCTCTCATAAAGAAATAAGAATGAGAAATAAGAAATTATTGGATTTATAGTCTCTTCTCTAAATAGCCATCAACTTTTTTCCCACTTATGTCACCCTCCTGGAGGCATTTTCATCCCCAATCTAAATGCCTCGTTGTAATCAGACAAAGCTTTAATAAGGTGTCTGTTTTTCCCTGTACTTGCTGCAGCTAAGGTCTCACAATGTGGCTGGTATCACCTTCAGCAGCCTTTTGCAAGCTATTGCATTTGTTTATGGAGTGCATGAGAGGTGAAGCAGGTTACTGGGGATGCAGGGTAAAATGGCAACAAGTTGTGTGTAAATCATCCAGTAATTTTCTCTCTGGTGAAAGCAACCGGACCCTGGGAATGTCATGGAGCTGAGTCAGGGGAGGGTCAGTTTGGGCATTAGGAAAAGATTCTTTGCTAGGGAGTGGTGGATGTGGAACTGGCTGCCCAGGGCGGTGGTTGTGGCACTGATCTGCTGGAGTTCAAAAAGCATTTGAGCAGTGCTCTGAGAAATATGGTTTGAATTTTGTGTGGTGCTGTGTGGAGCCAGGAGTTGGACTCCATGATTCTTGTGGGTACCTTCCAACTTGGGATAGTCTATGATTCTGTCACATCCATGAGGAGATAAGGAAAGGCCAGATCTGTGGCAATACCATGGGATTACCAGAAATAGAGTTTTGCAACTTGAATTTAGGGGCTACAGAGTGGGTGAATGTGGAATCTAAAAGATGCCAGAAAGGAAAGTCCATGCTTCTATACACACCAAAGTAAATAAGCCTAGAGTCTTGTACCTGTGGATGATCTCTAATACATCAAGCTGCTTCGGCTAATGCCCACTAAGAATTTGGCTGAAGCGTACAGGCATATACAGGTGTGTATATGATGAGAGTACTGTGGAGGTCCCAGGCTGGGGAGCACTGTGCCCTGAACTGCTCAAGTGAGGCAGTGTGCTGGCCTTACACAGGACAGGGTGTTAGCTGTTTTTCCTTTGACTCCAAGTGTTTCTAGCCCTCACTACTAATGCTGGTAGAAGATGTCAGTTTGGCCAAATTATAAAAAAGATTTCATGTACTTAAGTTTTGTGTTTATTGTTCCTTCTTAGGGATTACTTAAATGCTTTTTTGCCAATAATCTTGTTTGTAAGAAGCCAGTTCTTGCTGTTTTTCAGATTTACATAGCTGGATTGATTTATGTTCCTTATTAGGAAAATAATCCATCTTTTATGGGGTTAGGTCAATTCGTGAAATAATAAATCAGAGAGAGAAAAGGTCTCAGCTGTTTCCCATAATAAGCATTTATCCATGTTTGGAAGCTCTTGTTTACTTCTGTACAGAGTCACTGTTTGGTAAGGAAAAAGCAGTGTGGAAGGGTAATACTCTTCATGTTAATAAACTCTTTTATCTTTTTCTTACACAAAGCAGTATGGAGCCATGATGTTCCATGTCTGCAGAGTTCTTCATGTACACACCTTTGTATTTGCATGCGCGTCTGTCATCCCTGCTGAATACGATAGTAAAGGCACTGTGATTTTTAAAATTGATTATTTAATAAAACAAGTGTTTTTGTGGGAGCTTGTCTTATAAGACCTGTTTATGTGCTTATAACCTTTTGACACCACAGTGAGATTTCAAATGAAGACATATTAATGTGCATTACAAGCGTATGATTGCTTTTATCATTATGAAAGAGATGAAAAATTAGTTCACTGCAGTAGTTTTTATCTTAACCGATCAAAACATCTTCCAGTGATGTTTATAACAATATGTGATTGGAATAACAACTTCACATGTTGTAGAGTTCCATGCTGCAGCCGAGAGGCATGTAAATACAAGCTGCTTATTTGCAAGAAGCTTCCAGATTTGCAATATGATTGCTATGGAAACCGCACAATGCAAACCTTATAACCATCTGTGTGGTTTGGAAGATACTGCTGCATAGCTGAGCTGTTTTTGTTTACTGTTATTAAAGTGTTGAATAGGATATATTAACCCACAAGCTGGAATTATCCCAGGTATAAACTAATGCTATGCAAAGGGAATGTCTGTCTCAGAGATGAAAAAACAGTAGAATGCCATTTAATAATGTTATAAATTAGTGTATGGTATATGAAAATGTTTAAGAGGTATGATGGTAGAGGAAACTGTTAAGTTTATGCATATTTATTATGGGGATACCACATTCCATTGAAGGAATGCATTGCTTGAGCCAAGTTCTAATCCATTTTTTACTCAAGTAGTCTGATTTTTTTTTTCCCTTTAAGAAAAAGAAATTGGAAGAAGAATCAATGGCTTAATGTCAAAAACTCAGCTAGTGTAGTATTCACTATTCTATTTTAAAATTGTGTGTATGATAGAATCATCTATGGTTGGGTATTTATTTTTCTGTTCCTTCTTCAGATTCAAATAGGTAAATTATTTTGAGCATCTTTCTGGGACTAACTGGAAATAAATAAATAAATACAGTGAATTCCTTGTTTCACTGTCAGTTCAAAAATTTTGGGGGTTGTTTGCCATTAGGGTCTCTGAGAGTGAAATGTAATCTATATCTCAAGGGCCAGATGTTTGTTCTTTGGATCTCCAGCTCTGGAAGTTTTAGTTTGTTTAGTGTTGATTGCTCTCATTTTGACATAGTGAGAAGATAGAGAAGAATACTATCTTACTGTATTGGCGGCAATGGTGTGGAGAAGAAAAATACTGTACCAGTTTATTTTAAAGCTCTTCTTGACTCCTCTTACATTAGGGAGTATCCTACAAAATGTGACTGGCAATGGGATAATAATTCCTGTGGGTGGTGTAATTGTGGTATGGAAGCCATAGAATGACAGTGCCTCCTAGTGCTTTGGACAGCTTATAGGGATGTATTTGTGTCATTTGTACTCCAATTCTAAGTGCTTAAAACAAACAAATGAGTGTACTTGGAAATGTGCCACAAGTGGTCTGCCAAGTGAGGGAATACATTTAAATGCAGTAAATAGTTTGGAGTGTTTTGTGTTGTACTGCAGCTTTAGATTTTCCCTGTTCTATCGTGTTGGTTTTGTTTTTTCTTCTTGTTTGGCTCAAATAATAGTTTATATTCATTGCAACCAGACTTTTAGCTAGTAAAGAGTCAGACAGCAAAAACTCTCAGTGGCTTAGCAGGGCAGAAGTTCAAAGCTCTTTGAATCTCATGAAGTAACTGTCATACTTGTAGACCTGCGTATGTAAGTTAGCAAACAATTATGCATACTTATTTCAACAGGTCTACTCTTGTGCTTTAAACATCTGCTTTAATGTTCACACAAACAGTCTTGTGGGTAGATTAAATTTTACAGTGCCAGCAATCCTTTGAACTGTTGATGTAAAATTCACTCTTTGTCAAAGTGGAAAGTCGAATTACTGAAAGTTTCATAATAAGGAGCATTTCTAAAGTTGAGTGCTGCATCTGTTGTCTGTTATTAATAAACTATCAAAATAAGTTGCTGAAACATATACTGGTATTCATGCTTCTTTTTAAGACATAAGATGTGATGAGTTGCTGTATCTAGTAATTCAAACATATTAAAAGTCCAATTCTTGTTTGAGAAGTGGATTTATTGGTATATTATTTCTTTGTTCGTTCAACAACTTTTGGTATATTATAAGGGCCAAGATGAATGTGTTTCTACTTTCTTATGACCATGAAGAAATAATACAACTTAAAAAGAACTCATGGTTTGTTCCCGGTTCTGCCTCATTGACCAATTGTTGACTGCGAGTTGTGCAGAGCAGGTCTTACATCCCTGTGCCGAATGGAGTGTGAATTTCCTCATGTGAGGGTGTTGGGGTGAAAGAATTCCCCTTCTGTGTAAGATAAGGATGGAGTACATTAAGAAATTGCCTATGGGAATTTCATAGAGTGTTCTAATCTTGCTGGCCAGGAAACGTGCTTTAGTATAGGTCACTGCCAGGGTTCTTCTTTTCTTGTCTCTTAAATTTGAAATAAGTTACTTGCAGTCTGGTTTGCTTAAAACCATGGTTAGTTGCAGTAGGCAGAGCACTGAATGCATAGCATCTTGTGGTGCCTGCATTCCCATTATGAGGGTGCCTAGCTAGTGTGTGTGTGTGTGTGTCTGTCTGATGGTGCTGAAGATGTCCTCTTCCTTCTCTGCATACTTCTGCATTGAACTGACTACTATATATGGGCTGGGATACTTTTTCACTCCTCAGTTTGCTTCTCTTCATCCTGACAAGACATGTATATAACAGAATAGGACTCTCATTCTAATTTTCTTGGATGACATAAAAACAGCAGAACTGGATTACTGTATTCAGAGCGGATTGAGAAGGAGAGCGTGTTCACAATTGAGATTTTGGAAGAAAACTTTTGGAGTATTTGGATGGGTGGGTGGGGGAAACCACAGAAATAACAACGCTCCAACTGCTGTACAAATGCAAAATAGTAAACAGGGCTTATGATCTAGAAATGTGGAGTGTGGCTTTCAGACTAATGTGGGCTGTAATTCCTGTCAGCTGAGGTGTCCCTTCAGTTTCATTTGCAATTGTGTTTTGCAGAAGAAAATGCTCCTCCAAAGACTGAAATGCCAAGGAAATGGAGCCAGGAGAAAGTAGACGCTGCATCAGGTAATTAAAATCTTTCTTCTTTATTTTGTGTGTGTACTTTCTTTCTATCTTTATTTTCTTTTCTCTTCATCTGCTGTTTTAAAATAATGCTTTTATAGCTCTTCTAAGCTGTTTTTTTCACCTGGGTGTTTGATGGCAGTAAAACTGCTTAGCACCACTTAGGATGCATGAAAACCACTTGAGAAGGATTTATAAAGTAAGCCAATTTATACAAGGTATTCCTTCCTGAATTACTTTGTAATGACTCAATTAGCTTTCATTTCTGCACAAAGGAGATTTAGTTGCATAAATTAGCTTATCATCATTGAGGAAGTGTCACAGCTAAAGGACAGTTTATAGATACAACATGCAGTTGCTGTCAAACCTATAAGAATGTAATATAGACATCTGTGTATACTTTGTGCTTGAGCAGAACAGACTTCTGCCATTCAGAGACTAACAGGGGACAACAAGTTGCCCAAGGGACTGGCAATGTAGACATCTCTGAAAAGGTCAACTTGACACAGGCTCTGACAATCGACCCAAAGCTCTGTCTTCTTTGATAAAAATCAGATAAACTTAAGACCACTAATTGATCTGCAGCCTGTTTAAATGTTGGCCATGCATATCTTCATTGCATATGATTACCACAGAAAGCAAATGAATTGGGTAAGAAATGCCAGAGTCCAGTGACAGCAGCATAAAAATTGGAAAAGGACACCAATGCCTAGGAAGGCTGTGAAGGATATTCTCTCAGCTTTAGCTTGGCAAACTGCCCTTGTGCTAATTATCTCTGGGACTGGAAAAATAACTGCATACACCATGTAAAGTCTCATGGCCAGACAACTTTTCTTGACAGAAATGTATTTCCAGTTATGCTTAAAAACAAGATATATATGTGCTTCAAGGGCACAGACCTTTAGATAAACTATTGGTGATTTGACACAGCAAATAGAGAAGACTTGCTTCTTATCAGACCTTGCACCTTTTTGAGATCTGCTGCATTGTAACTGTGACCTGCATTGACATGCAATCTAGTTCACCTTCCCCCATCGTTCAAAATGCACATCATTCTTTCAGGGCTGTCAAGGAAAGGGTGGACAAAAAGAGTTCCTTTAGGAAGTAGGTCTGCAGTGCTCTTCCTGTTTCAGCGTGTGGAGAGGAAACAGAGGCCTGATTTCCTGACCCATACAGGAAAGCAGGAACAGGTTGCTGTGAAGAGTTTGGGGTTGCTTTTCTTGGAAAGGAAGCAAAAGCCAAGTCATTAGATGCTGTTAACATTGTGTTCTGCTAAAAACACGTGTACGACAACACGACTCATTACAGCTTTAGCATTTAATACTCATTTAGACGTTACTGTAATTATAAAAGTGCGTTGTCATAGTAGAGCATGGGGTCAATCCAATTACAAACTTGACAGCAGCATTTTTTCACTAATAGATCATCATGAAGTTTTAAGTGATGATAGTTTTAAGAAATAAAAATCTTAGCACATTAATTTCTTACAAGTTTCAATGAGCCTTGTCTGTCTTGTTAGTGTTTGCACAATGTCCTGCAGAATATCTGAACAGATTTTCCCAGATGTCAAATTAATTTTCTGGTCTTACTTAGTTCAAACTAGTAGCACTGGAAATCAGTTGGACTTTTAGGGTGGAGTTGACATAAGTAAGATTGGCATTACTGAAATATCTAACCATATTCAAGAGTATTTTATATTTTTGCATACTGACAGCACATACATTCTTACACTTTATTTATTGCCTATCTTTATTAAACCTAAATATCACAGAAAATCTTCTGCAAATGTCTGTGAGCTCAGCCAGGTGAGAGAAAAAGGTTTTTGTAATTTCTAGTCTGTGTTGTCTCAAGGTAGGTACCTTGATTTCAAAGTAGCTAAGGAACAGAATAAGGGAATAAAAGGAATAGAAGAAGGAAAATGAGGAAGGTTATGCTGAACAGGTTGGACTACATAGGTGGTAGAGTGAAATCAAAGCAAACCTATGTGTTCCTTCATTCACAAGCAAGGTGAAAGTAAGTGATGTGGACTGAGTAACTCAAGGTTACTATTTTAGTATAGATTATTAATTTGGACGCCATCACTGGTAAAAGGGAAGTGAAAGTCAGGCACATCTGTTTTTATTCTAACGTTTTCAGTAGTGCATTTGCATGCTTAGGCTGTAATTCCAGATTTTGTTTTGGTCAGTGTAGTTTTTTTGCTAACTCTGTGCTCAGAAATGGCAAGTGCCAAAATTGGCATGAGAGAGGGCGTCGGGAAGGGTCAGCTGCAGTTGAACTGGCTAAGGCTGCAGTGGGTCAGCACACTTAAAACTTGAAATATGTACCAGGTTTTGTTCTTTTTATGTCTATTGAGGCTGTTAGTATATTCATACAGTTTTGTTCTCCCTTGAGCAATCTGTTGGCATTTTAAAACAGCTTGCAACATCCAAAGTCCATGTTTGAGAGAGATACTTTTCAGACTTGTACTATAACTCTTCACCTTTCTCTCTTCGAGCATGCAATGTTAGATGCCAGTATTTTTCAGTCAAATAAGCAGTCTGAGCCTACCATTAGGAAGGCCAGCAGTGGTTGCCTCTTAATCTGTCAAATAAACTCTTTATTTTCATCACTACACTGGCCAAAAAAATCTGTTGTTCTTTTTGCTGTTACTGGCAAAAAACAGAGATGGCAAAAGAAAACTCCAAGGAATTCTTTGTAGAAGAGTTTTGGAAACTGTTGTATAGTTGTTTGTTCAGATAACTGTCCTGGAATGAAAGAACTATTTCCTTGAGAAACAACTTATCCAAAATCCTTCTCAAACATTTCTTGTAATTGCTAATATGAAAAGCCATGAGTAGGTAAAACAAACTGCCTCATTTGCTCTACTCTGCATTTAAAAAAAAATAATTCTATTTTTCATATATTTTTCACATTTATAGCCTATGTGACCATGCCTTCCAATGTTACAGACTTTTGTTTAGCAGTTAGCACAAGCCATTTGACAGTGCAAAAGAATAGAATGTAATTATGACAGAGTAATTCCAACAAGTCAAGACTTTTTGAATTTGAACTATAATTGGCGCTTATGTTCTTGATGCTAAATTTACCAGCTGCTTTCATGCACTCCTGTGTTTATGAAGGTCTACATGATTTCATCTCCATATAAAAAACAAATTTTTTCACTGAAGTCCTGTGGTTTTATTTCATGCAGTTCTTCAGATGCGTTCAAACAAAATGTGGTACGATCTTCTCTAATCAAGAGAGGGATGAAACAAGAAAGAATGGACTTGTGTTTTTAGTGAAGTTTTTGCAGCTTTTTATTATTGTTGTGTCTCTGAGTTTGTGAAGCACTGCAAATCATTTTATGAAGTGTTACGTCCTTTAGACATATGGACTCTGAAGTTATGTTTACGTTTCATGTTTATGCCTGTGTAACTTGTTCTGGTGGATGTTAGAAGCTAGTTCACAACTGGGAACGCCACTTGTTTGAAGATCGGTGTAGTTTTTCACAAACTCACAGTGGCACTCCCTCTCCTTGGTTTCCTTTCTGTGCTCCTGGTGGATACCAATTGCTCCACGACAGATGTGTATTTCTGATATTAGGAAATCTCTGTCAGAATTTGATTTTGCATTGAAGTGACAGAGCTATGGTTTGTCTTTGGGCAGCATCTTCAGTGTAGCAATAAGCTTGTTTTAAAACACATCTTTTCCAGTGTTGCCATCTTATTAGTTGAGTTCCTTTCTTGCTTTAAGGCTTCATGAAATGCTCGTGGTAAATATGTAGGGAGAGATGTACCTTGCTAACTGTGACAGCTATTCTGTTGCTGGTATTCTCCTTGTGATTCCCATTAGTGTGATACCTGCAGTTACTTCAAGCACTTAAAAGGTGATAAAAAGATCAGTGTGAAAAATCACGATTCATTTTAGTGAAACTCTGAATAAATACAAGTACTGATTAATGTATTTTAAACTCAGATCAGTAAGACAACTGTTGAAAGATTTGTAAGGATGGAATACACCAAAGCAGCTCTTTAGTTTTTTGGGCTTTTTTTACTCGCTTGGGTTTACATTATCTTTTCTGAGATAGCGCTAGGAACTGTGGTCAGTGCTGAATCAAAGATCTCGGGAGATGATCAGATTCAGAATTTATTCGAAATTGATTTGGTGCTGATCATTGTTACTGTTTTAAATTGTCTGATTCTAAATTGGTGAATAATAAACTGATGAATAGGAAGGGCCAAAATTTGGAGGTGCAACATTTCATAGTGATTCTATCTGAATATTATTCTCTCTATGCGTTTTACAGTAATGGAATTTCTTGTTTCTGAATAGCTGGTAGCCTTTATGACATGTATATATTGGTGCCTTTGATGTGATGGCAGAAGTTGTGGGTTGATAGTCAGAACGCCCTCTAGTGCTATCTGGGGAATGGTAGCTACTGATCATCAGCTTGTGGAAAATTAAATGGTGGCTACCTTGCATAGCGGCTTTAAAATCAAAGTTGTGAACGTTTAGCTGTATGACAGAATTATCATTAAAACAAGATATGACAGAAGACATACTGAAATGGAGAAATAGAAAACAAGCTCTTCTGGCTCATACAGAGAGTGTTACAATTAAAATCAAAGTATATGTCAAAATAGGGAAAAACACGAATTGTGTGCTACTGTATTTTACTTAGTGTGACACTTCATCTCACTTGTTATTTGATATTCTAGTGGGATTTTATTCAGTAATAAAGTGAACCAATCATGATTAAATTGTAAACTATAAATAATGGTGTAGAGTGCTAACAACATGCAAATGTAACGGGTATATGTTGAAATAACCAGCAAGCCTGCTGTTCCAGGATCATATAACAAAACTAAGATGACAGCTTTGATCCAGCCAGTTCAGTGATATTTATGTTATCAGAATTAGAAGATAGCTTTCCAGTGATGTAAATTATTAGTACATATACATTCTGTCTGGTTAGTGTATACATAATGTAACTGGTCATCTTAGTGGTATTGCTTACATTCTTTTTGCATTGACTCATCGCACTCGATCCTCATGGAATTAAAAACAGGAAATAGTTTGCAGCGTAACAGAAGCTCCCAGTGTATTTAACCGTGTGTAAGTGCTGTGTTTCAATAGATGTACTCTGTATTGTAAGTATATGACAAAGCATTTATTACTGTGTTATTGCCATATTACAGAGCAAAGAGTGCTAAATAATCAATCAGTTAATGGTCTGTATGGCAGCTTGAACACAGCACATCCATTGTGCTTACACTGTTAGAAGGATGAGTTTATGACTATAGTGTAGTTGCATGTTTAGCCAGAGCCTAATGTCCTAAACCGGAGCTGACACAAATATTTTTAAAATGCATCTTCAGCAACAGTCTTAAAGTTCTCCAATATTTCAGAAAGAACAATCCAAGATCATCTAGAAGGTTCTCGGTGAAGTTATTCAGTTTTGTTGGAACAGAATTGGCAGGGGGAGCGTATCACAAAATACTTACTTTGGCTTCCTTTTGCAGATAGTTATTAATTATACCCCAGCATTTTTATCAGTTTCAAGCTGAGATAGAATAATGGCTTGCTGGAAGTGTGTGAGTAGAGGAAAACTGGCTGCTTTAGGTGCAGCTGTGAAATGCTTTGAGAACCTGCAGCTACATGTTTCTAAGTCATACAACTGTTGCCAGTGAAGGGCTTGCACATTAAACTTGTTTTCCACTTGCTTTTGTGGTATGAAGGAGCTGTTTCTTCAAAGAGGATTAAGAAATGCGTGCTAATTAATTGCATTGTAGTATCTGAAGATTTAAAGAGCAGCGCTAGCCCCTCAATCTTTATCCGTTGTAATTAGATGTCGTTTTCTTTGCAGATGGCAAAAATACCGATTATGCCAATTTCTATCAGGGTCTGTGGGACTGCACCGGAGATGTACCTGATGAGCTGACATTTAAGCGTGGTGATGTTATCTACATTCTCAGCAAGGTACAGCATGCTACTCAGGCTAAGTGGCTGTAAAAAGAGGGAAGCACAGAAGGGCACATTCCCACAGTTCTATGGGGGGAAATTGGCACTCCCTTTCAGATCCTTTGTTTGCAATCAGATATTCACTGCAATTAATTATTTGTCAAATGAACTATAATCATATTTAAAACATAACCATGTAACAGGAATTAACTTAAAAGCATGTTTATTTACTTGTTAAATCTTGGCTACCGTTTGTTAACTAATTTAACAGGAGACAATGTGCTCTCTGCTTGTAAAAGCTAACCTTGTAGAATTTTAAAATTATCTTGTATGCTATGCTTTTCCTTTCCTGTTTTATATCTGTGAATTTTGGGGCATCTTGCTAGAGTGTTTTTTTTTTTTTTTTTTTTTTAATGATGTTTTCATCTTTGTATGTATATAGCAATTGTTCAGACAGCTCAGATTGTGAATCTGTTTGCTCTGGCCCATTTGGACAATTTTTAATTTACTACCTCCTTAGTTGCAAGGCAAATGATGAATACAATTCTTCTCATCTGAAGCAATGATAAGCAGTATAAGCACAAAATTTTATTTTACATTCCCGTTTCTTAATTTCTTATTTTTTCCCTTAAAAAGAAAATGAAAAAGCTCTCCTAAAGTACATCAAAGTGTACTTCTAAAATTTCATTTAAGGAAATTTCTCTTCCCCACTTGAAAAAAAAGCTGAAGTTTCCTAGTTTTCATTAAAAACCTGACTTTAAATACATATCTCAGATGTAATTGCCATTCAGTATAATTTATGCCGAAGACATTGTAATAAGCAAGTAGCAGCATGTAAGCTAAAGCCATCTGTTTGTTCTAGTTTCAAACTCTTCAGCTTTGTCACAGTTGCTTTAAATCTTCCACGATACTTTTAACTGCTGTGTTTTAGGGATAACAAATGTACAGCTTCTAGTTTGTTTAAATAAATTTAAGATTTATAGGCAGATAGTCCTGTATAAAAATATAGAAGATATATTACTAATGTAATGTGACGATGTATGTCTTTTGAGGTATTTCATTGTCACTTAAACTAATAACTGAATTTCATTACTAAAGGCAGGATAATAGTCTTCAATTGGACAGGTTTTCATAGAGTTATACAGCACCAAAGAATGGTACTAATAAACAACAACACCCTGTCTGCTCCTCCCCTCCCCTCTTTGCCTCTCCCCCCCCCCCCCCCCAAAAGAAGAAAAAAAAAAAGGAAAAATGTTTTTGCCTTTCGTGAATTGTACTTTTTATGTTACAGGGACTAATAAAATCTTAAACTTCAGCTTGTAGGTGGGAAAACTAATTTGCTGCTTCTTTCTTCCCCCAAATAGTGAGGAATTTAATTTAAAAAATGGAACAGAATAGAAAAACAGTAGTTTAAGCTGTCGTCTGTGTATCAGCTGTCTTGTGGCCATGCCTTGATTAATACGTAATCAGTCCTTGAAACAGGCCTGCTGCTGCTCAGATATATAGAGCCCTTCTGTTTGGGAATGATTTCTGCTCCAAAATAGAACCCAGAAATTTCAGCCGTGTTTCACTTAAAGATTGTTACAGCTTTTTCAGAAAAATGAGTGTTGGCCACTACTGTCAGCTCAGAATTTAGGGGCCTTGGAGGAGAAAGTGCCAGAAAATTATCCATCTTAACCTTCCGTTTGGTTCAGTTTCAAGGACTGATCATTTACAAGCTCTTTGTCTGCTAAGTGAAAATATGACCAAGGAAAAGTGAGCCTAACCATCCTGAAGTGGGTCAGGACTTTTCTTCAAAAAATATTTCTTAATTCCCTGCGTTAACACAGGGTTTTGTGGCGGTCGGCAGGAATCCTTGGCAATTTTTTTATTTCTTCACACCATCTAGTGGTTGAAAATGAGAGATGCAGGTACTGACAGGAGGTGATGTGAATAAATCCAAAATGGTGTCATAAATTCAGCTTCAGCTTGAACCTAGCCATGGCTTTATTGCCTTTCTATCATCTGTCAGCCAGGTAGGAACATTATTCTTGGAGAAATCACATTTTGCTGATAAGGAGTTAAGTACAAGTATAGTAGTGTTATGGTAGGAAGGGTGAAGCTTTAACAAGCTATTGAGCATTTTTGTACAACACATGATATTTCCTTATTTTACAATGAAATATAAGTGGTATATGTTCTAATGATTGTGATAAAAGATACATTTTTTTTTTTTTTTCCCAGCACTATTTAGGCCAAAGCAATGTAGTTTTACCTGTTTTTCAAAAACTCAAGAGAAACCAAGGGAAAAGTGACTATTGTTTTCCAATAGATGAGTCATTAGTGCAACTGAAATAATTATGAACCGGTTTTGCAAATATGGGCATTGGTATCATTTAAATAAAGCTAGATGAACAATTTGTTACATGCAAGTTGTAACTTAGATGAATGCCTTTTAAAAGAAACAGCAAGATTTTGGTTTGGTGGTGTTTAATTACTGAAGTAGCTAAACATTATGCAAATACAAATCCCTCATAATTTACTTTAAATTGAGCATCTAAAGTCAGTGTTAATGTAATGAGTATGATTTGCATGCTTATACATGTATAATACAAATACCTATGCATTACTAATTTAATTACTGTACAAAAGTAAGTATTCGTTGTTCAGAAGATGCATTTAGTAACTATTTTAGCTATTATCTAAACATTTATGGATGTTTAGACTGTGCATGGCAGCGGTTCTATGGACTCTTGCTTACATATATATATTTTGGTTTTTTTGTTGTTTTAACTCTGAGAGTAAAAGTTGAGTCTTTAATTTGAGCAGAATTAGCAGAACTATAGCAACAGTACTTACTAGACTTATTTAGAAAATCAAAACAAAAAGCCCAGCCTTTTCAAATGAATAGATCAGTTTATCTGTACATTCATCACTTTAATTTATTCTTGAATATTCAAGTGACTTTTATAACTTATGCTATGAATCATGTGAGCTTTCAGAAATTTGTATACCCCTCTTTCACCATGCAGTCGAAAACATTTTATGGCTCTGCTGATTGAGGAACTCATTAATAGGATTTCTTAGTTAACATTGACTATTAGAAATGCAATACTTGGGTGGCTTATTTTCTAAGATGATGATTGCTCTTAATTCCTGATCATTTATGGGCCTCCCTTTGCTTTCAAACCCACATGATAAATGGGAAAACAAACCATGATGTAACAACTCTTTTTATAAATCTTCCAGAGCTCTTATTCAGGAAATCAATTTCTAGTAACAAAGCCAACTGTGAGTATTGGTAGCTGTATTTTGTTTTAAAGTTCGCTGTGCACGATTCACCGGAGTGCAGCCGTTGCAGTATTTGTTTTATATGCATACTTCACGTTCAGAAACTTGATAGTTTCATCAGCCAGTTGCAAGTACTAATGGAAATTTATTTAGACATTAGCAGGCACTTGCTCTGGCAGAATTACTGGCATTTCTTAACTTTTAACCTTATTCATTTTCTCCTACGTTTATATTTATATTTGCATTAAATTAACAGATAATACTTAAAAATTAGAAATTGTTATCTCTAACCAGAATATTCCTTCCCTCTTATTATTTGAGTATGTGCTAATGTGATGTAATTCTACTCACTCTGGTGTTCATGATTCATGAACATCTCATTTATGATTTAAACTTTTCCTCTAGAATTTTCCATGAAAGCAGAGCATTAGCTTGGCATCTAGCTAACCCCTAAGTTAGTAACTATGTTAGTCACTGCATGCTTCCAGTGGGAGATTTTTGTTCTTTCAACACAACAGATGTTTGTTGAAAGACTCAAGTCATAAATACAAAACCTGTATTTTATGCTAAGTGAAAAAAAGAAAGAAATCTCCTTAGGTTAGATTACTGCTAAAGTAAAAAGGAACAGTGCAACCACTTAATTATGAGTATGAGCACTTTGTATGTTTTGTGTGCAATTGTCATAAAGTATATTTATTCAGTATATTAAAAAAAAAAGATGTTAAAGGCATGGTAAAATCCACAGTGTTTTTGTGAGGCCATCATCTGGCTCACCATACAGAGAGGCATATTTAATGATGACCTTGCTGTTCACGATCGTACTGCCTATGTCTACGTTAGCAAATAAGGTGTACTATATACATGGCTAAGAGTAGAGTGAGGGCCCTTCAGTGGAAGATTAATTAAGACAGACTAACACAAAGTGACTCGAGTTCTGTTGGTCTGCATAGCAATAATAAGCATTTACCTACCTGATCAGAAGAAATGTTGGCATCTTGTCGTGTAATAGAAGATAATGGCCCTTCAACCAGGGCCAGCTTTGGTTCTGCAGTCAGTCTGCTTATTCTGATTGAACACTTTCCAATGGATGTCTGTTTTGTCTCATGTCATTTCAGGAAATAAAACCTAATAACGCTACCATATAGTAAATCTGAGGCTTGTATTCTTAAAGATGACTATTTTATTGCTGCCTTAAAACAACTCTACTACCTGTGAAGAAGTCTCATTCAGTTATCTAAAACATTTATCATTTTCTGCTTTTTAGAGAAAATGCTGTTCTGTGACAAAAATGCTCCCTAGTTGATAGTGCATCATTCAGCAATTACACCAAAGGAAGTTCTGAAATTTTTTTAGCTGGTTTCAATCTTCTGGATGAATTAGAGGTGTCTTAAAATATTATCTTGCCAAATTGCCCCCTAGGATATTCTTTAGGAAAAAAATAAAATCTCCCTGGTTCCCTCACTTTAGATCGATAGGAGAGGCTACCTAATTTAACCCCAAACAAGGCTATAAATACATTTTGCTTTTCAGTTTTATGGTTTGCAGATCTTCAGTCTGTAAGTTAATATTACTTATGATGCCTTGGGAGAAGGTGGGAGAAAAATCTTGAATTCACATGCTTCAGCTGTGTGGGTTTTTTTTATAAATTATAAATCCATCATTTCCTTGAAGGCATTGATGCATAATTATGATTTTCAGTAACCCTTTACAAAACAAAAATATCAAAACAAACAAAAACCCAACAACATACTATAGGTGTTGAACAGTAGGGACTAACTGGGCAAGAATGAGATGTTCTCAACTTTTACTGATGCCAGTAGAAGTGAATATGATGCAAAGCATCTAGAGATCCTCGTTTATTTATAGGATCTGTTTCTAAAGGTGAGGAGACAGTGGAAATCCTCTTGCATATCAAAAGTCTCTTTTGCATATCATTTTGCATATCAAAATGTCCTTCTGTGTAGTAAACAAACCTTAGATCTTACCTTAATATGACCTACAGGTCATACTTGAGAAGCAGGTAGTATGTTTCTACTACTGCACTTTCTGCAAATGTAAAAACTTCTAAGGTCAGTATCTCATGGAATCTAGGTGCACACGTATCAGTGCAGTGCAATGGGCAGAATGGGGCGAGAAGCATCTGCTTGCAGTGTGTTCAGTTGGGAGCCCTTTAGGAGGAGCCTGTAAACCCAGATGACATTTTTTTTCCTAACACTGCTGTACAGAGAGTGTTTTGCCAGCAGGTTAAGTCATAACCTGTTCCTTGCTGCCTTGTGAAATTACTCTGGTTAATAAATTTCTGCTGGGGGAAAAAAAAAAAAAAAATCCACTCTTTTACCGATGGTGAAAACACAGAAGTGACTTAAAAAGCATTTGGTCATCTGTTTGGGTGGTTGTTCTGCATTTTGTGACATAATATATTCCACTACAGCGGTGTTTGTGTTGCAGCAGTGGTGCTGGCCTCTTCCTCCCCTCCTCTGCCAACCCTGTCTGCTGTGGTAAATGTGCTCCAGTCACATGGCAGATCGCGGCCGCACACTTGTGCATTCTCCTCATTGCAGTGTGGCTGCATTTGGCCCTGCCCCCTTTCCTATCCCTCTGTTTGCCTTGGAGCAATTCATTTTGCAGTTATTGAATTTCTTTGGAGAATTATTTTCATACAGCAAGCATCACAGCACCTCTGGATCTTGATAGCATTTCTACATAAGGAGAAAGAGGCTTTGTGTTAGTAATTACCTAACATTGTCAGGAGCTGACTGCAGGCCTCTTTCTAGTGATAACAGAATAACCACATAATGTAGCTTTATAGCACATGATTAATAGAAAATAATTACACATCCTACAAAGGGATGCAATATTTCTTATAAATTGACTACAATGGTTTCCTGTAGATTAAAGGACTCTTCATTATTTTATCAGTCCTTCTGAAGTACAGTCGCTTGCCTATGTTAGCAGTGATGTTAAGAGCCGAATGCAGTGAGGGATACCAGATGGTAGGTCCAGTGGTACCTGAGATCATAAGCTGATGCTTGCAAAAGGACTGTGCTTCCCAACTCCTTAGAACTAATATAAAACTCATGACTGTCTTCAGATCTTTCTGCGTTTTGAGCCTATTGGGCTTCAGAATTATATTGTACACATCACCGGCAGCGGTAGTAGACATACAGGCTTCACAACAGCAGTGTGTTATCTAAATTACATCATCTTGAAGGAGTTTATCACTGATGCTATTGATAGAATCAATACAGCAGTTTGGATTTTATATGACACTTCAAGAAAGGAGTGGGGGACTGCCTTTGTGTCTGACCAGCAAGCACTCCTTCATACTTCTGAAGACAGAGAGGAGTGGCTAGGAATTCAGAGAAAAATGTCTGTACTTTAATCAGTTTAAAAGGGGACTACTGTACTATTGTTCTAAAACCTGAAATTAAAGTTTTATGTTCTTGGTAACCATGTATTTGTATTATCTTTTTGCTCAGACTTCCATGGTCTGCAGATGGTTTAATTGGGATTCATGTTGCTCTTGAGGCCCATGTGAAGAATAGTAATGATGGAGTAAAAGCTTCTGTGTTGGAATATTGTCTGTATAGTATAATGGTTGCAGTGAATCTTTAAATTAGTTTACTAGTCTGTTACATCAACATTCATTTCATCTTCTCACTTAGCTTCATGCCAGCGCAGTAAGTGGTGTATTAGTAAGTAACAAAACCCAGAAAGTTTTCAAAACAGCAACATGCTCTTAATTTTCATTTGAGGTGTCTGAATTGTTTTGTTTTAAAGCAATTATTTCTGAGTTCATGTAGTTGCTAAGTGGAACATTTTCAATGGATAATATAGTCCACAGGCTCTTTGTGTGCCATTTGTCATGCAATTTAATGACCACTTAACTAAGCCACTTCCCTCATTTCATGTATTGTTTGTTTTTTTGGCTGATGTCTAGCAAAACTTGCTTAATCTCTTTTGTCAGGCTCTTCATGACTTCCGTGTAACAGCTTAAAATCTTTTGTTGCTTTTTCTTGGAGAGATTTATTACTGAGATTCCAGTAGTATACGTGAGTACTGCTCCTTTCAGCAGTTTCCCACTGTAGTCTAGAAATACTGTTTGTATATTTAACCAGTGTACTGTAAGATAAAATACAAATTTTAAACAGGCTGATCTGGAACATTATAAACTTTGGTGTCAGGGTGCTACCCAGCCTTTTAAAGATTTGGAGTGCAACATGCACCCTATGGGAAAGGTTGTGAGCAGTTCTCAACTTCTGCTCAAAATAGTTTTCTCACTGCCCATCAGGTTCAGGTACCCCTTGACTTTCAGAGCATCCGTACAAGCCCATACTGCAGTGGAAGGTGGAGGTATTTTTGCTGCCAATTTGTGAGTTTACATCGTAAATGAAGGTTTTCCTGCTATTTTTTGCATGGATTTTCTTGAAGCCACACTTAGTGCTGTATTTTATGGGTGGCAGGATAGAACCCTTTAAATCACCAACTCCTGTTTGCACAGTGAAGAAAGAAAATGTTTAAGATTGGTGTTCAGCCTTCCACAGAAAGAAAATAAAGCGTGTGTGTGCCTGCCTGCCTGCCTGCCTGCCTGCGTGTTTTGGGAGAGGAAAAAAAAAGAGCTTGGGCCAACATGAAAGTGAGCCATCAACAGGGCTTCATCGCAGTTACACACAGGGAGAGCTGAGTACATGAAGCACCTCATAGGACCCTAGAGAACTCTCCACCAGGCCAGATATGCCAGCAGCAAATCATTATAGCTCAGGCTCTAATGAAACTCCATTAACCCTTAAGCTCCACTTGACTATTAATAACCAAAAAACTTATCTGCAGTCAAAATAATAGCTTATAGTGTCATCTCAGTAGGTCCATTAATTAAAAAATCCTACAGTCTTCAGCTTTTCTCATCAGAAGAGCAGTATAGCAGGGAGCAGATGTTGCTTATCAGGGATATCTGTGTCTTTTGTATTTTCCGTGTTTGTTCCAAAGTAATTTCTATCTAACTAATCATTCAATTTTTGAATGGGATCTCTGTTTTAATAATGCTTCATTTGTAACTCAATATATGAGAGTATGCAATTTCAGCTGTTAAATTTATTGAACTGCTGTTAGGATTGATCTTAAAATATTTACCTCATAGGAAAAAAATTAAATTTGGATCCCACAATACTCTTACTTGGTATTGCTTTTGGAAGATATTATTTCTTTAAACTATTATAATTCATTTTGTTTCATATTTATCTCACTAGGCCTAAACAAATTTCAAGCTAAAGTACATTAGTCATCTGTCAGACATATGAGATCTTCTGTAGAATTTTCTACAAGCCTAAAGCAATAGTAGATGTTGTCCATTGAAAGAGATTATATCTTGGACTGATAGTATTCCCTTCACATTTGAACAAAGTGTTATTTAAAAGAAGTTGATTTTGAGTTTCTTAGACTTTCGCCTTGTGATACTGAAAGAATCCCAGCTGATCCTTTATGTCAATGTTGTGCTGTGAGTTATTGTTACAAAAACAAGGTTTTTATGTTTGTGGCGAATACGAGACGGAGAGAACAGCTGCTTTTGGTTGTAGGGAAGTGTGGCCATAATTAAGAAATTTTCCTGAGTATGTCTAACCTTTTTAAAATTTAGCTTCTCTCTTTGCCTAACTCTGTATATGAATGCCTCTAACCAAAAGATATAATGTTTTAATTTTCAGTTGAAATGGTAATAACTGTCTGTAAGAGAAAGCAACCATAAGGAGTTGCATACAAAACTCTATTGCATTTATATCAGACTAAAGGTTAATATTGCATATTGTTTTCAATTAGGAGTACAATAGATTTGGCTGGTGGGTAGGAGAAATGAAGGGAACCATTGGCTTGGTGCCTAAAGCCTACATAATGGAGATGTATGATATTTGAGAGGCCTGGGTAAGTACATTTTAATCCAATCTTCTGTAATGGCTTGTGTGTTCCCTTGTTCTCTGTTTCTTAGTATTTCTTTCCTGGAACCTTTGTAGGAGTCCTGTTAACATAAAGACTATGGCAAAATATATTGAAAGTTCAATTTAAGCATTTCTCCTGGGATTCCATATGAATTATTAAACTACAGTATACAAAAGATGATGTATTTTATAACTGCATTTCTTTTCCAGATTTTGGGGGGTAAAACAATATTGGTGGTTAGTTCTGGTTAGTTTTGTTAATTTACTGATATGTACATATTTGTGTAGAAATCTGTGGAAAATGGAAGGTGTTTGGACTGAATTTTATATGTATTTCTGAAGTTTGGGGGTCAATGATGAACTTTCAACTTCTCTGTCCCTTTTCAGGAGAAGTCTGCGCTTGAAATCAGGAGTGGTGTGCAGCTGCAGTTTACAGACCTGACCTCTGAAAGATGAAGATTCTGCCGTATACATTTTGTGGTTTCAGTGAATGTGGTCAGATTGTAGCCTTGTATATATTAAATGTTAAAAACGGCAATTGATCACAATTCTGCGGAAATGTTCTTGGTCCCTTTTTATAGAATTGTACTGCTAGGAAATGAAATAGATGGTATTTAACATAAGGGGCACAAGCAGTCACACAGCGCCTGTTGCTCTTAAGTGTATTAGCAGCACTCTATTGCTATAGGCTTGTGTTCTAACCCACGCAGTTTGGCTCTGTGTTCCCATTACTCAGATTGAGAAAAATGGAGCTGAACTTTGAAAGCAGAAAACTATTGCTCAGTTCACGCGTGCGTTAATTGCTGGAGTAGTTCACATTTTTGCGGTTTCTATGAAAATCAAAGGAAATTTCTATGTAATATTGTAAGTCTTAAGGTTGTTCTGCTTCCAATATGTTTTTTTTTGTTCATTTACATTCTTCAATTTTTTACATTTCAGCCGATGATTTGTTTTTCTTCTATATTTAGCATTGTTAATATGAACCGGTTAGGTTACAACCAAATGAAGACTTGGTTCTTGTGCTGATGTACGTCAGTCTGTGTGGGGTAGCATTCTGACTTGCTGAATTACGAATTATTTTGGCAAAAATAACGCATTAGAACACTTTCTGGTAAGCCAACATGAGCTGAATTGCAGGTGAGAATGATTTTGTAGGTGGTGATGGTGTAATACTTTTAAAATCTGACCTTGTAAAGGGCTGCTTGCAATCTTTAATGTCACATCCAGAACTCTGTAGCTAGGAGCATCAGCTGAAGCAAACAGAAAGCCCCCTCTAAAATACTCTCACTTGTGGACAAGGAGTTGGCTACGTCAGAGTTAATGCTTGTTTGGGAGATTTGCATTGCTGTTAGCATGCAGGATCCTCTGTTCTGGATCCTCCCACCCAGTAATGTCTGAGGGCCGGGAGGGCGGCCTGAGTGCGCTGAGCCTGGGCAGCCCCTGCACTTCTCACATGCGTGCACTTTGGCAGCCCTGTGTGCGTGTGGTTCGGAGGTAATGCCGAGCTGAACTCAGGGGTAGTAACCAATTCATGGTACTTTCTGCTACACAGGATCCTAATAGGAGGCAAACAGGGTGCGGAATTTTTTAATTTTTTTTTTTTTTTTTTTTTTTTTAGCAATAGCCATTTGCAATGGGCTCTGTACGTTATCAGTGAAATGTTAAAATGATAGATTATAGTCTTCAGCTCTTTTACTACTTTAATTTATCAAGCGGACTGTGCACTGAATGCAAAGCACTACTCTCGTGGCTGCAAAAGCTCCACTTTTCTGGCCGTCACGAAATCCGCGCCCCGACTTGCCTTCTCCCCGCCACGCCGCCCCCTGGGTTGGGGTCAGTAGGGCAGGGCCGACCCGCGCCGCGCACCCTGGCCGGCAGGTGGCAGCAAAGGGTCGCGGCGCGGCCCGGCCCTCCTGCGGGCTGCCCGGGAGAGGGCGCCCTCCCCCCAGCGATGGGCCCGGCCCTGCGGCACAGAGCCTTTGTCTGCGGGGGTAGCGCCCCCTCCTCGGGCGCAGGGGGGAGGCGAGCTGCCTGGCGGTCCAAAGAAGAAAGTCCCTCGGAGCGTCGCGGCTAAAGCAGCTGATGGACTGTTCGCTCTCAATCTATGCAAATACCATCGCCTTTTTTGGAGAAAAAACCCTCCACTCGTGCTACTTTGCACAAAACTCAGGGTTAAAAACGCCGATTGCCTTATTGTGGTTGTTGGCTCAGGTCTGTCTCTCTGCCCGTTCTGCTAAATGTGGCGCTAAGACACGTTTTGTGCGGCATTTCTCGCTTATGTGCTCTGCTCTGCATTTGTGCTGCGCTGCCATTAGATCTTACAGTAATGTTCTACTCTGCAAATTTTTAAGGTTCAAATAAAGTTTAATTGTTTGCAAACTGTTATGATGCTAATAATTCAACAGCCTGCTGTGTTACTAATGAAATTACTTTGTTATGATTAATTTGGAAAATAGTGTGTTGATTGTAGTAATTAAGCACAACAAGGTGAAGTAAATGATTCTAATGCCATCTGGCCTCCAGACTGAATGAAGAAATGAAATGGGGCTGTCATCTGAATTTATTCACAGAAGTAAGGGCAATGCGAGTGCTTCTTATAGCACAGGACCCAGATACAGTCGTGCCACCCTGGTGGCTTTTCATGGACCTCTGTGCTAAGAATGACCGGCCCAAATATTTTGTAGACACACAGAACCATAGCGTGGTTTGGGTTGGAAAGGACCTTAAAGATCATCCAGTTTCAATCCCCTGCCATGGGTAGGGCTGTCATCCTCCAGCTCAGGTTACCCAGCGCCCCTTCCAGACTGGCCTTCCAACACGTCCAGGGTTGGGATGCCCACAGCTTCTCTGAGCAGCCCATGCCAGGGCCTCACCACCGTACGAGTAAAGAATTTCCTTCTAACATCTAACATTTGACCAGCACCTGGTTAAGGCATACCCCTTTGTACAGAGTGCCATTAACTACATGCACCAACTTCGCTGTCAGCTCTGCGGATGAGATCTGGAGAAGTATGTGCACCAGCTCACCTTTTGCTCCTCTCCTAATGGTAAGAACTTTCACTGACTGGAATTAAGCAGAATGTGAATGCTAATTAATATTGCACTCTATGTTTAAAGCCAAAAGCATAAACTTTGTTCTTTTTGGCTCTGCAGTCACTGTGTGACGCAACTTTAGGAGCGTAGAGAATAACCCTTTAGAACCTGATCCAGAAGCTGCTGCAACTGAGAAGCTATTCAATCCAGTTGCCTCTGGATCAGGCTCCCAGAATAGTAACCCAAAACCACGCACTGCAGTTTCAAAATGCCTTCTGCTGAATGCTCGTTCTGAAAGAGGTGTGATCATTTCCATAACCTGAACTAAACAAAAGAGGTGCACTGAATTCTCTGTAGCCAAAAGGTGGAAATGTAGTTTTTCTGTCTCAGGTAAAGATGAAGTTGCCGATGTCAGTGAGACTCGTGGTTTGTTGAAGCTCACTGGGGTCTGTAGGAAAGCTGTAAAATATTAAAGCCTGGGATGAAAATATCCAGGTAGATGACAAAGGCTCAGCTGCATGAGCCACTTGATGTTTCTCTCATCTCTTTCTCTCAAATTGATGAAAAATTTATTACTATGGAAACTGTGGGAATAAGTGTATGCATGGCAACCCTATAAACAACTTTTCCATTTTACGCAGCACAACGTGCTTATAAACAGTGAGACCTTTGCTAACCACATTTTTTTTTTTTTTTTAAGCTGACAGCTCTCAAACAAATGTCTGCTTAAGTCCATTTTTATTTGGAAAAACACCAATACTGAGCTACTGAGCATCCCTGTTATAGAGTGCATTTCCCCTCTTGTGAGGGGCTAACACCAACCAACCTCACGGATTTGAAACTGGGGATTCAAGCTGAGCATAAGGACACCACTTCGTGCTGCTGGAGTTAACATATGACTTGGGCAGCCTGTCCTTTCTACAGGGAGAAGTAAAGGGAGACCACGGTGGAGACAGGATGCACAGGTCAAAAGGATGATGCTGTTCTTAACCACCATGTGCCAGGAAACACCTATTTCTTTTTTTCCTCCTTTTTGTTATAGAGCAGAACAGGCAGCAATGAGCTGTAAAACACTGTATTATATCCTTTAATGGATTTGTTTGGGAAGCATTTTGTAATGGGATCCAGGCAATCCTGTTTGGAATTGTTAGTCCAAACCACCCCAATTTGAATTCACAGGGAGCGGGGTCCAAAGCAAAGCGGAGAAATAATCGCTGCACCTGAAAGGTATGCCAACATGTGTTAAATTTAAAACCAGAGGTATCAGCTTCTTTACACCCTTTTGGGAGGAGCAAGTATTAATAAACAGGAAAAAAACTGAAAATCCAGTGTTTCATTGTAGCAATGTGTATGGGAATAGAGCACGATGGTGTGAGCAGTCTGAGAAGAACTCCTGGCAGGTGAAGACAGCTTGAAATGCTGCTAAAAACTCTCTCTCTGCTATTTATTTTTTTTGCTATAGCAAACTGATGTGTTGGAGCTTTTATCCTTAAGCAGTCTCAGTGTCTCATGAAGCATAGAAAGAACTTCCTTTCATCCGCCGTTGTAAAGCAAGTGCTGCTCCATAAAGGTTTTTGCTGGCTAATGAGCTCTTTACAGCAATCCTTTAAAGTTTATGCTGTGAGATGAAAAAACTCCACGTTCAGTTACTGGGGGAGGATTTATGTTGGCAAAAGAGAACGGCCAGTTTGGCCACTTTGTCCACTGTAATTGCTTGCGTGTTTGTAAATAGTGCCATGGGATTTTCAGTGGCAATTGGGATTTTATTTTTGTGCTACAAGACTGGCTATGTGGCACCACCCAGCTGACCGCGTGCTGAACTGCTTGTGTTAAAAGCGAAAGTATTACACGGTATCATTATCAATCTTTCAAACGCCAGCAAGCGTGGAAGTGTGTCATGGCAGTCTCCCACCCAAGGGCTGACATGGCCCAATGCTGCTTTTTAATAGTCAAATCTAATGGGGTCAGCATGCACAGAGCAGAGCACAGACAGTCTGACAGGCGTGGGCAACGCAGCTTGTTCAGTGTTAGTCTTCAGCCTCTGAGAGTTATTTCAGTTTGGAAAGGGAAAAGAAGAAATCTGTATACAGCTGTGTGTTGTCAGGGATGCAAGGTCCCTCCTTCCTCTGCTGCTCTGTTCCAAGAGAGCTGCCATACTTGTGCTTAAATTAAAAGCAGCCAGGCATGAGTGCATGTGTATGTGTGGGAAGCAATGGGCTTTATTGTATATTCACCTATAATCATGTTTTCAACTGGTTTCTCCGTTCTGGAGAGTCCGTATGCCTGCTTGCTCTTAATAGTCACAGTTTCTACTGAAATGTGATATTTCTAGGTTTTTAAAAACTTGTATTTCTAGTAGTTCAAAGTCTATTTTAGAAACTTCCCATTTCTCTTATCCTGGATTCCCCGTTGTGATAGTGCTATTAATGCAGTAATCAGGTTCCTGCTATCAAACACTTCTTGTCTTTTAAGACACTGTTTTTTTCTTCATCTCTACCAGTAAAATACTCCAGGCATATTTTTTGCAATGCATTTCTCCCTGTTTTCAAGCTAATTTTAGACTTGTTTTTAAGGCCTAAGACTAAACAGAAAGGAGGAAGTAATCTATGCATTTAAATTTCTAACACATAACAATCCCCCCCCCCCCAAAAAAAAAAAACCTCACAAAACATTAGGCAGTTCAAATTATTAAAGATTAAAGCTGCTTCTGACAAGCTATAAACTAACCAGATTCCTATCCACCTATTCTTTTGTGCTTCTGAGGCTGGCAAGTTATGGATGATGTGGGTACCTACCCGCTTCAATGGGCTCAGACTGCCCATTCAGCTTCTTAATGCCTTCTGATAGCCACCCAGGGTCACCTATAGTTCATTATCGACTCCTGGCTTGCGTATGACCAGAATTGCCTTCCCTCTAATGTGTCTGGCGCTGCTTCGAAGGCAGCATTCAGAGCATCTGCTCTGTGAGCTTTGTGCGTTTTTCATAAGGTGAGTGAAACTTCAAAGTGAAAAGGCACCATCCACCGTATCCTCTCCCCCTGCACCATGATCAAGACTTTTTTGCTGTTCTGTAAGTACTCTGTCTTCACTGCACTCCTGCACTCATTTGCTTATATAAAGTTTGGAAGGGGTGAATGTGTGCTTTAAGGTGTCTTCTTGAAACACCCCATTTTTACAGAGTAGGATTAAATTGATGTTTCAGCAGCGTGGCAAGAAAATGCCTCCTTGAGAAAATGAGCTGGCATCTGCAGCAATAGTTGGCCTGCATGAGGCTTAGGCAAGCAGCAGAGAACGAAGACGTGGTTGGCCCTGTGCTGAAAATTGATCCTTACTGCCCTGTGTTCAATATCACCTTGGGCCCTTCAGCTGCAGCGCTGCTACAAACGTCTCTAATGAGGTTGGTGAGCCAGCAATTTGTGCAGATGCTCGTCCATCAGGCACGGATCGGGATTTTTGAATGATAGCCTGGCAGCGTATGACGTGGTGATGTGACACATTCTCATTTACGTGCCCTGTCTGTTGGATAGGCTGGGGGCTCCGAGAACCTCTTGGGGTGCATTTCATTCGGTGGTAATGAACGCATTTCAGCGGAATTCTATTTTGCACACTCTGGATGATGTTACGCACATTAAGGAGGTAGTTGTGAAAAATACCTTTCTTGAGTGCCATGACGTTTCAGACCTGGGGAGTCTGTGTTGTGATCGTTTGGTCTGAAACTGGCCAGGGTGGCTGATAGGGATCATTGAACAGAGTACTGACCAGCTTCTGTGAGCATATTTATTTCACTTGGTGGACAGTGTTTGGTTATTAATTAATTATGTTTCAGACAATTATTTCAATAATTTTGTCTAAAAATAACAGTAGACATGCTGTTTGCTAAACGTATTAACTGAAACTACAATAGCTATTCAGACTGCATTCATCATAATACTTATTAGCGTCTGCCCTTCCTACGTCTGTTGGCTCTTGAATGTTCTTCTCATCCTGAGTGTTGTCATTTCTGCTGGTATTACAAAAAAAAAAAGAGTAAAATGGGGGCAGTTGTCAATGCCACAAGCACCTTCTGTCTTTTACACGGTGTGCTTTTTGAAAATAGAGTCAGTTCTGCTTGTACAGTCTGGAACAAGGGAATTTAACCATGTGACTTCCCCTTAACCTCAATGAAGGCTGTGTAGGTAAATCTTAATTTGAGGGCACAGTATTAACTCCCTATTGACAATAGTAAGCATTCAGGCACATAATTCCCTTGACTTCATTGTGCTCCTAAAACTGCTTGCTAATGTGAAATGAAGGATTTAAAAGCAAGTTGTTAGTGTTGTAGGAAGTAGATTTTGTGATTTGAAGAAGAGCCCCAACCATGAGTTAGCCACCTGGGTACGTGTAGGAGGCCAATTTATCTATGCAGTTACTTTGGGTGTTCAAAATCCCCTGGTGCATGGCACTTAAATACCAGGAGTACTGTGAACACAGTGAATGACTTTGGTGGTTCTGGTCTCCATCTGCCCAGAGAAGATCTCCGTGGAGTAAGATACCTCTAGTAACCAGATGGAAGCATTATACACACTGCGCAGTCCTGATTCCCCATTCGTATACAATCATGGGCCGTAGGCTCTGGGCTGTGTTCTGATCACGTCAGGATTAATAGGGGCTTACACTTCCAAAAACAACACAGGCACACAGCCCTGTGTTAGTGCAGTGAAAAGTTGTGTTTGACCCTGTCTACCTCGCTGTCCTCTCTTCTCCTACCGATTCTAGGGGCAGACGTCATCACCGTCTTCAGCAACCTCTATTACAGACAGCTGCCAACTGCAGATGAATGCTTTGGCTGTGCCTCCCTCCTTCCAGCCGAAGAGTAAGTGCATAATAATGAGGATTTATCTTGTTATATGGGCATACTGACACAGAATTATAACATCCGTATACGGGCCACTGACAGTTCCCACGTCTCCTGCTATATTCTGTTTTCTCTAGGCCGAATTTATTGCTCTCGTAATTAAGTCCAGTTCTGAGGACATAATGGAGTTGCGTGTTCTGAAGGTAGCAGGAAATACGGCTTTTCCTGCCACCAGCCCTCATACCGGCTGTGCCGTTGTGCCCCAGGCGCAATTCCTCAGCCCCTCCACAGCGCCTTCCCATTGACGGGTGGCTAACGTGGGGCAGGGATGGGGAAGGAACTCCAAAGCGGTCACTGTTATCGTTGGCTACATCTCACGTTAGGAATGCCTGAGTGACCTTTTGTTTGCAGTCAGGCTCACAGCCGTGGGTTGCTAAATGGGATCGTGTTAATCATCAGATGGCGCGGAGCAAGAACAGGCTTACATTGCTCGCAGGTGGGTGAGGATCAGGCGCAAGGTGAGACTGTGCAAGGGCAGGGCAGCCAAGCGTTGGGCTGGTTGCCTGGGGAGCTCTGCAATTTCCATTTCTGGAGGACTGTGAGAACTTGTGGGGAATGAACTCACCTGTGAGGAATGGCATAACCACGGGGCTTCCTGCTTGCTCAGTGACCTCTCCCAGGCTGCTTCAGCCCAGCCTCTTCAGTGCTGTGAGCCAGCCCCGAGCTGACACCGCACTGAAATGGCAGAGTAAATACACGTCTGGTCTCGGTTGTTCTTTGACTGACACATTGAAAATGCTGCTGTTGTTGAGTTGACGTGTTCCTAATTCCCTCCTGCTCCACGGGATCGAAGCAGCAAGCACGTTCCCCAGTTCTTTCCTGACAAATGTGGCAGTCCCCTGCCTCTGCAATTAGTTTGGCCCACAGGTCTGTATCTGTTGAAAAGTTGAGTATTTCTTTCAGATGTCACATGCCTCCCTGCGCCTCAAGGGCTCCGTGCCTGTACCCAGTATTAAAACAGTTTTGCGTACGTGAAAGATGGTGTTTATTCTAATTGCCATGGAGAGCATTTCACTCATGCATTTTTAAGCAAAATAGCTGCAATTTTGAATTGCATCCATTCGTGCTCCCCAGGTATTTAAATTTTATTTATCGCTTTGGTGTCTTGGTGTCTTATGAAGTACAGAAAAAAGTAAAAAAAGCCTCTGGTTTTGTCTGTTTCTTCCTTCATAGAACAGACGGGGATTTTTTCCAGGGTCCGCTCAAGGAACTCACTGCATTTTCATCCTTACAAAAGGCTTTGGATCAGGTCCACCCGTATGGATAGTCCTCTTTTTTTCTCATCTCCTTTAATTGAATGTATGACATATTTAATTCTGGCAGTGTTCTTTATCTCTGTGAGAAGTCCTTTTAATTCGCCGTGTAAGAAAGTGTTCTGTGATGTGGCTACCTGATTTTATTGAAACTTGCATGTTGGGGGGAAAAAAAAATCATTGCCTTCGCTGTCAAAACTGACAGTAATTACGAGTCCAAATATATAGCTGTGATTGACTTGTAAAACCAGATCTATAATATTTCAAGTTTGCACGTTGACTTGTGCAGCTTTCAGGAAATACAACCCAGTGTTTTTCTTGCAAACTGACGTCTCTTTATCCATTTCTTTTATCGCCTTTGTTTTTATTTGTAAGGGCGGGGAGCAGACAGCATTTATATAGCACGTACTGGATGGCATTTAGCAAGTCTGCTTCTGGGGGAAAAAGCGTTCTTTCTGGCTAAGCACAGCTACAGCAAAATCAGGGACGTTTTAGCACATGGCTCCTTTTATGTGCTCCTCTTTGCACATAATCTGTCAGCAATAAATACTGTGTATTGATTGCTTAATTGTAATGGAAACATACTTGGGCAGGGCAGCATTACAGCCTATTTACTGCCTTAATTTTTAAAGAGTTTTTAAATTTTAAAATGGATGTTTCCCTCAGTGTGGTGCCGCACTCTCCTGTGCAGAACTGCTATGGAAGGGACTTTCTCACCCAGTCAGTGCACTCAGAGCTCCTTCTGTTCCAGCTGCCTTCCTTTCCCCTACACTTATAAACCCAGAAGGATCTGTAATTGCTGTTCATCCTCCTCTTAGTATATGTAAAATTCACATCAGAACAGAACAATTGTTTTAGATTAATTAACAAATAAGTCCAAAGTAGGCTTTGGTAGATAATTAATACTTTTTTCCAGATTAATCGTAAGAATTTAACTTGTTTATTTGCCTAAAAAATCAAAAGTGTGCTAGAGCTGCCTGGTTAATAATGGGCATTTCTAAGCAATGGTAGTGAAAAGTGATCCTCCTTTGGCTGAAGAAACAAAAGGCATGTGTGCATCAAATGAGTGTGTAAACCAAATGCTGACCTAAAGGTGTCCTAAAAGTGAACCAATAGCACTGCATGGAAAAAAAATAATAAAAAGAGAAGTCTTTATTTTAAATATCACGTAATCATTTAGCTGATGTACATGAAAATGAATAGGTGTTGAAATGATAAAAACGAACAGCTACAAGGAGGCACTTAGAAGTGGTATCCAAGTGCTGTATATTGTTTCAAATGTACGATACCAAATTATTTTGGAGCAGAAAAGATTAAATTTCCTTATAGGTCAAAATATTCTCCATTTTAATCTGTCATTTCAAGGCTGGTATTTGGATGGTATTGCTGTTGTGATTCCAGTTTTCCTTCCTTCCTTCTTCTCCTCTTTTCTTTTTTTTTTTTTTCTTTTTTTTTTTCTTTTTTTCCTTCTTTCTTTCTTTCTCTCTCTCTCTCTTTCTCTTTCTCTCTTTCTCTCTCTCTTGCTCTCTTTCTCTCTTTCTTTCTCTCTTTCTTTCTCTCTTTCTCTCTTTCTCTCTTTCTCTGTCTATCTATCCAAAGCAGTGGAGCTGAGCTTGGGAAACAGTAATTTCTTTGACTCTTAATGCAGTCTGTCTTCTTAATGAGCCTCCTGCACTGCCCTGAAAACAGCCCTTTACAAATAAACATGCTGGAAGTGATTTAGCCACAATGTCCAGACTGTGTAAACATCTAATTATTACAATAAAATTGTCAATAAATATACATTACTGCTCCCTTTTCAAACGTTAACCAACTTTTTTCTTTATACCTTGATAAAAAGGTATAAATTGTATTTTTGTGCCACGGGTTCTGTTTCCATTACGCGCTCACCGCTCTCCAGACAAAAGGATGCAGCCTAATGCCGGGGTTATTCCTGGATGGCAATAAGTCCTACAGTAGTTTATTAATGTAAACAACAGTGTTGCCTTTCACAGTAAAATGGATTCGGAGCTGATGTTTAGTCACGGCATCTTTTATTTCCCCCCCCAAATCAAAGGGCTATAAAACCTTTATTTTACCTGCTGTAACTGCAGGGTAGGCGCGTGATTAAAACCCGCTTGTTAGAGGGAGGAACGGGCATAATGCTGCATTAGGGCTGTGAGAGCAAATAGCAAAACGGAGTAATTTTCTCAAAAATATGAAG
>NC_136820.1:19804981-19882481 GCF_951394365.1 Tetrao urogallus
GAGTGACACTCCTGCATCTCACCCTTACATCTCACCTCCACCAGCACCAGGAGTGCTGCAGGTGGGTGCCCGAGCACGCAAAGGTTCTCCCACCCACCCTCCCATGCTCACCTGTGACACGTTCGTCATCTCACTTGTGAGTGATGATAATGAGGTTTCAGCTGCCTTCTGGTGCAGAAATGTGCACTGCTACAGTGCAGTTGGTTCAGCTCCTGCAGCCGTGCCACTGAAAGGCTATCGATTCAGGCTTTCACATTTTTAAAAGGTCACAGCAATAATTCTATCTGAATTGTGCTAAGTGAAAATAGTTTGTAGAGGTAATAGACTCCTGCTCAGTTCCAGTGTAAACAAAAGCCATTGTTTTTTATTACTGGGTTGGTTTTTTTTTTGTATATTTTAATTACATGGATTTGCCTTGCTCTCACACTGGGTCAGTGAACTATGTGTGAAGTTGCAAGGCAAGTGACCTTCAGTGTTATGTGGCTCTTGGTTTTATGCAGAGATGTTTTATTTTTCTATTATGTAAGATGTGCTGGAAGCGCTTACCATAATATGGTGATCACATTAAAAATTAAAAACACAAGAATAAAAATTACCTTTTTTTCCTTGCCCTGTCATATATCCATCTGTTTTAATAAGACAAAAATATCTACAGCTCTAGAAATGTGGTGTTATATGTGCTCGCCTTTTGTAAAATATCATTGTAGTTAAACAAACAGCCTCCTCTGGCATGACTAGGAACAGATTGTTCCCAACAGCTCGTTTGATGAACAGGCTATATAATGCAATGAGTTAACTTACTGCAATGCATAGTTACTGCAGCCTGAGTGCCCTAGAAAGATGACAGAAAACTGTGGATGCTATGGCATCAATTATTTCAATAGCTGTGCTGCAATTAGTGATTTTGTATTCTGTCTGGTTTATGGGACTCACAAGCAGGTCACAAAGGAGAAAGAGAAGGTTAAATTTTATGCACAGAGTGAGCATTTTTATTTTCCTTAGATTTTTTTTCCCTGTGTTGGCTTTGTTTTAAATCATTTTACTGTGTCAATCCTGTGAACACCAACAGAGCTCTTGGGAGCTTTCCAACTCAGCTGAATGGCTTTGCATGAGGCTGCAGAAGAGCAGAGAAGTGCCATGCATGGGGACCTGTTCTTTCCACCTCACACCATGGGCTTTGGGCTGATACCCAGTGTCTGGGAGGACATGGGGAAAGATCTCCTTCCTGAACCGCTGTAGCATTAATGGTAAGTGGCATGCATAGAGGTGGAAGCTTAAATGTACTTTGTTTCCATGTGCATCTATTGAGTCTCACTGCAGTTGCCATCACTCACTCCACAACTGGATGTTAATTTACTTTAATACTTGGGTCTGTAGCATGTGGAGCTGATAAATAGTGAGAAAGTATGTGATGGCTTATCTAACCTTCTTCATATAGATGAAACACTACAGGTCTGAAATCCATTCGTGCTCCCTGAACACAATGCCTTATTCTGGTTTTCTACTCATACTGTTGTAAATTTGTCAGCCTAATGGGACACTTTGTAAGACGTTTTCCTTTTTAAGTGCTTTAATGGGAGTAGGTATTACATTGATCCAAAATCTAGCCTAGCATTTCATATCGTGGAGTCTGGAATTGCATTGTTATCTGCATAAAAGTTAAGTGGTGCTTTGTTCTTCCCCTTATTTTAAGCTGAATTTTGCGAACCTGAAACTCAGCCTGCCACATACATATGGAATAAAATAAGCACTCAGTTTGGCCACCAAATTCTGAAGATGCACTCTATTATTGCTTGGTACCAGCATAAGTGGAGGTGGCAAGCATGCAGTGCACACAGCCAAAGCCACATCTTTTCCTCTCTTTCCCTGCAGTGAGAGGGCAGCGGTTGCAAAATAGCCATGCCAGAACAGACCCAGATGCAGAGTCCAGGGACCTGGCCATGGGGACAATGACAGGATGACACTGGTGCAGACACTGAATCATAGAATCATTAAAGTTGAAAAAGACCACTAAGATCATCCAGTCCAATTGTCCACCTGCCCACTGAACCATGTTCCTAAGTGCTATGTCTACACATTTCTTGAACGTTTTCAGGGATGGTGACTCCACCACCTCCCTCGGCAGCCTATTCTAGTGAGCAATCACTCTTTTTAAGAAGTTTTTCCTACTGTCCAACCTGAACCTCCCCTAGAGCAACTTCAGGCCATTCCCTCCTGTTGCTGTTACATGGGAGAAGAGGCTGACTCCCACCTTGCTACACTCCTTTCAGGGAGTTGTAGAGAGCAGTGAAGTCTCCCTGAGCCTTCTCTTCTTCTGACTGAGCAATCCCAGCCAGAAAAGTTTGTCTTGGAAGAGCGAGAAGCAGATGGACAAAAGAAACCAGTCGATAAATGGACCAGTTGTTGACCCACACCACTGCTTATTGACTCTCTTCACTGTCCTCTGTGTTCCCCCATGTGCTGGTTCCTCGGTACAGGACTGCCTTCATTCCAGCAGAAGCTATCAGTCTGTGATGTTGTTTATAACGGGGAGGAAAAGTCAACACCAGAAATCTTTCCTTTACCATGTAACCTTTGAGATTTATCACGGTGTTGTTTCTCCGAGGGCTGACAGTAAGGTGACAGGAGGAGCTGTCTCATGGCTTCTTTTTTTGTTTATTGGCTCCCAGTGTATGAGAAAGCACTATAAATAATACTCCCTGATGCGGACGGGTGCAATTGTTAAAGGCACTTAACCTGCTGGCTGCAGCTGTCTTCTGAGGCAGTATTCTCCCTCCCTGGTCACTCCGGGGGCAGCAGTGCTGGCGGAGGAGAGGCAGCAGAAGTTTGGAGCATGTTGGTTGTGTACTTGGTGAACTTCTGCAGTGGAGAGATGCCAAGGTCAGAGCATGATTGAAGAACCTCCTTCCTCTCCTGAAGTCGCTGTTACTGTATGATATTGTTTTCCACCGTAGAAGGTTCTCTTAAAAATGAGGTTGAGATCCCTAAAGAAATTGCTTCAATCAGCAACAGTGCTTAATGACTGTTAATGGGAAGTGGAGATAGGATAGTAAGTGTTACTTTGATTAATAAGAGAACTGCAGAGAATTTAAATTGTGCCACTGATGGATTATTTTCTTCAAGCTTGATAAGCGCTTCTCATTTGTTCTTAAATTTGGTCAATACTGTTAAAGACAGCAAAATGAAGTATAATTAATTCTATTACTGCTACTCAGACCCAGTGCTACTAGGAAACAGATTACATTGCAGACAACAATGTTAGGTAGCACTTCTGATGGTTTGTCATACACAGCCTGGTCAGGGCTGTAAAGCAGAGAACCTCAGAACCATGCTGAGGAGCTCCTGCTCCTGCAGCCCAGCTCGCTGCCTGCCCTGGAACATGCCCATCTCTTTGTATCTGCCATGGACACACTTTTAGTGAAGGAAATAGCTGATTGTGAGGCACAGAGGCAAAACAGAGAGCTCCACTTGGTTCCTCCCTTGGTGCACACATGAATTATCATGGTGCTTTTAAACACACCTATCTGTGTTATGCAATGAATAGGGAAAATACGCTGAGAAAAGCAGTTTGCTCAGAGGCCCTCTTGCCACTTCTGAAGTCAGATTTTAGGAAAAGGCTCTCAGCAACTCACCTGTTCTGGTACCTTAGAATGGATCCAGGCTATGCGCAAAGGAGTTGGGAAGCTCTTCTGGACCCTCATTAGAGGTGGCTGCAATTAGCACTTAATTTTCCAGACTCTGCCTACTTCAAAGTCTATGCTTCTCCAATTCTGACTGCAGAAAGTCGTGTGAGTGATGTCGAATTAATTTGAAATCAGAGCGTGTTGGCTAATAGTATAGTTATAAAATCAATGAAGGTCTAATTCTGTTATTAAAAATGTAAAGCTTATGTATTATGAATAAAGAGTTCATGCTCTTCCACGGGTATTCCATAAACATAATTTCTGAAAGTACTGGGAACACATAAAATGTATTTCAGGCATGAATTTGTGTGCAATGGTCTGATGGAGAGCAAGGATACATTAAAAGACTCTCAGGTTGAAAGGTCATGTTTAAAACTTAGAGGCACAGAACAAAAAGCAGTGACAATTCTCTTCCCTTGAACAGTCTCTGTTTATAGCTCTGCCTGCATTCCACGCAGCAAACAGCAACGGAACATCTTTCATTCACTTGACTTGTTTGCAAATCTTTGAGGGTGGCTCATGAGGAATGAGGTGGCCTGGCTGAATCCTCACTCCATTGATGCTTTTCTCAGGTAAGCAGGCTAAACCCTGACCCGAATAACTCACTGGGGGCACCTTTTAATTTCATAGGAAGGGATGTCCAGGATGTCATGGGCCTCACAAGTGTAGAGATGGCACCCATCCTGTACAGAACAGTAGCAGTAAAGAGCTGATGGTCTTTGTCCTTAGGGCAGCTGCAGAGCTGCTGGACCCAGCACACACAACGCCTGTGTGTGTGTTTGGAGGAGAGAAGCCCCGTGTATCACTAATCTTCCTACAGAAGCATTTTTTTTCTAGGAGAGCCAGCAACTTTTTGAAAGATGGCAGCTGGCTTCTTACATTGCCTCTAGCGCAGCAAAGACAAAGAAACTTTAAATCTTACATGTTATCTTTGTAGGAATAACAGAGATTTGGAGGCTAAATAAACCTTTCTCTCTCCTCAATTTCTCTGTTATTCCATTTTAGTGTCTGTCAGCTTGATACAAGCCCTCACATTTGTCTGTAGGTGCATTCTTTGTTTGTTGCTGCTCTTTTATTATGCAGCATGATGGAAATTCTGCTGGATCAGTTGCTTGCAAAGTTGATTCACAGTGGAAGAAAAGGTAGCTCCTATATTCCCCTTTACAACTATCCTCCAGAATTAGGCAGTGTATTTGAAGGATTGTGGTGCTGTAAATGTACTCTTCTGAAGATACCTTAATAGTGTCTGGCTTGTCATAAGCCAAGGCTTGGGTAATGAAAGAGAGCCCTGAACTCACCAAGAGCCCTGATTAAGAGAGGAGTGCAGTTTGTTATGGATATAGGGGTACTTGGCTATCATATAAGTTTATTAAATCCTATGAAATTTCAATTTACACCATAGTATTCTCTGAAAGATGGAGCATGCAAAACTGGTAAGTATGTCAATTTCTTTTGTGTAGGAATTCTATTGTTGATTGTGTTAAATCTGCCATTTTCAGAAGCAGAATGATTTCTACCAGAATAATCATTTCCTGTCTCAGTTAAATTCTGTAGAAGTCCATTACAGATTGAAAAATAATGAATGTGGAATAAAAGCTAGTAAAATTCCAATACAATGCTATATAATGTTGGGAAGGGGAGAGTAGATATGTACTCTATATACGTATACAGACACATTTGAGTGTCTGCTTGCTGTAAATATAGTTTTGTGGAAACAGCACAGTGCAGTTTGACTGGATAGATACCTTTCTCCTTCTTGATTTATTGCAGTCTTGACCTTGGTGGCTGTGTGGCACATTCACTGCCACTATGCAAGACACCCAGGCCTTGTAACGCTTTTAAACTAAGGGTTTAAACCAAAGGTGCAGTAGATTAGCTTCAGGATAGCTTCATTTTCCAAAAGGCTTTGCATGTCATTTATGCACGATTTATAATGATTATCACTTTTTGTAGAGCCTGAATGCAGCTCCCCACCATTTTGGAGCAGGTTTGAAAATGTTATCATGATTGGCTTGCTAGGTGAAAGGCTTTTCTATTTAGTTTCTAATAGAGCAAAAGTGACTCTAAATTTGTTAATATTCTTTAGGTTATATAGGACAAATTACAGATAAGTGAATAAGTAATGAAATTTGTAATGAGAATTTCTCAAGTATGAAATGTTGGCACAAATTAATTGCGGGATTTTACAGCTATTATAGTTTATATCATAAATGCAAAAATGACTAGGGCTTTTTAATTACAGTAGGAACACACTAAATTTTTATGGAGTGCCATTTTGTTAAAGAGGTACTTTAAGAGCAAATACCATCCGTAATAGTGAGCCCAGATATCTGCACCACATCAAATAAATATGCTATTGCTGTGAAATTGTTCCTTAGATACCATAATTGACACAAAGACTAATGAGAGGTCTCTTTTCACACTTCAGCATGTTGTGTCTTCTCTCTTGGTCATTTTTTGTTTCTTAATTACAGTATGTTTGCAAAAGGCCATAGCAAATTCCTTGGAAAAATATACAGGGCTTTTCCACTTATCCTTCAAAGCTGCACTGTGAATTGCAAAGCCTTGGTGTCTCAGTAGAAGTTAATATTATTGTGGAGGGGAGGAGGGAGGATGGCTAGATGCTAATTCTTATTAAATATTTGATGTGTAGAGAAATCTAATACAGTGAAAACTTGAAGAAATCTCATTACTTGGTGGAATGCATTACATGCTAAGATAGAGATGACTCAGACTCAAAAAGCTAGCAGGCAGATTTAGTAAGGAAGCACATCTGTAGAAATGTCCCGCTGTTTTTTTCTATTAAAATAAGAAATCTACACATCCTCTGCTACTCTGCTTCTCTAGACATTTCTCAGTCAAGGGTACATTTTAAAATTTCATTGCGCACTCTATTCCTTCCGGTGAAGCTGTGTTAAGCTTCCCCTCTTCTCTCCTCACCTGGCTGCTCCCAGGTCTGGCTGGAGAGCTGAAGGTTCTGCAGATCCTCCTCTGCTTGCATCTGGTTCTGAGGTCACTCAGCCTCCCCTGCAGCCAATAAAGATGATCTGCTCCTCTCCTCAAGACTGACTTTTTACTTAGGCACATGACACTGCAAAGTCCTTTCTCAGTGCTTCCTCCAGCACAAGCAGTGTCACAGACTGCTTCCTCAGTTAAGGTCTCTAATCCATCACTCACAGTTCTTTAAGGAGATTAATTAATTTAAAAAATGGCCATGTTTCTAGGTATGTTAAATGCCCTCCCTCAAGGACAAGTGCTCGTCCTTACACCTGCACACCTTTCTTGACTTGGCTTATTGGAACATTCGGCAGGTGCTAGACAGTCCCCAAACTTTGCCTGAGAGGAATTGCAAATGAACTGATTTTCAGAGACCTTGCTCATGATTAGCTGGTATCCTTTCCCTGAAGGTGAGCCTTGCCGGCAGCATGCAAATGCTCTGTCGTTACTTACAACCGTAGATTTACAGAATCATTTGAGTTGGAAGGGAACCTTAAAGCTCTTCTAGTCCAACTCCCCTGCAATTAACAGGGGCACCACAGCTAGATCAACTTGCTCAGAGCTCCCTCCGACCTGACCTCAAGCATCTTCAGGAATGGGGCATCCACCACCTCACTGGACGACTCATTCTGGTGCCTCACTACCCTTATAAAAAAACTTTTTCCTTATATCCAATGTAAATCTCCCCTCTTTTAGTCTGAAACCATTTCCCCTTGTCCTGTCACAACAGACCCTGCTAAAGAGTCTGTCCCTTTCTTTCTTATAGCTCCCCTTTAGACAGGCCACTGTCAGGTCTCCTTGGAGCTTTCTCTTCTCCAGGCTGAACAGCCTGAGTTCTCTCAGGCTGTCTCCTTAGAGGAGATGTTCCATCAGATGCTGAGGGGATGCTAGCCTAGTGCTGGTTTTTAGCATCAGCTCTGGACTGGCTGGACAGCATTAAAAGTCTCCTTTCTAACTCCATGATTCATTTCTTCATCTGCAGGTTTTTAATATGACCTACTTCGTGAACTGTTTTCCAAAATTACAGTAAAAGTATGATTGTACAACAGAAGAATTATAAACACCATGGTATATAAGCTGGATAATGATATGCCCCTCAAATCAATAGGAAGGTCCCTCTCATGGCTAGGCGACCCATTAGGTGCTTGTATGCTGCAGACTGGCTGCTGATCTTGTTACTGTTGACTAACATTCCCTTTGCCATTTCAAAGCTTTGGACTGATTTTTTTTTAAATCCTCTCTTCTAGACTGAGTAATGCATCACCAAGAAAGCACTAACAGGTCACACTTCTGCACTGGATGTATCACTGAGTTAGAAGCTGATATCAACTTAGGAGTTTAACTTAGTAAAAGCAGGGTGACAAAGCATCTCCTGGGAAAAACTGATGAGCCTCTAGTCCCTGATATGTGTCAAGTTGGGATTTAATGTACCTTTGGTGAAGAAGAGGCCTTCTGTGCCTCTGCAGTCTGGAAAGATACACAGTCACACAGGTGACCATGGACCTACTGGTGCTCTGGCCTGACCAGTTGCACAGGATTACAGCCAGGGTTGTTTCAGCTGACCCCTGTCCTAAGCCTATTGCTGTGATTTGTGCAAGGCTCAGCCTCTGCTAAACTCCCCTGTGTTATTTACACAGCACAGAAGGATAAAATACTGCACATCCCCTCTCTTCTGTCTTATCCAGTCTCCTTCCTGCATTCTTATTTCAAGGTCTGTTGAGAATCTCCCAAACTTGCATATTTTGTGCTTGTGAAAACAAGTCAAGGTTGTTTAAGTTTCACTTCAAAACTCGTTTGTCTGAAAGATTTGTCAGAAATATGCCACTGTTTTCATAACTGAATTTCCTAGACTCCTTCCTTTTTTTCTCTCTTTGTTCTTGGTTTCTTAATTGCAAAATATAGAGACAACAAAATGACATAAAATACTGTTTATATCCCATTTGAGTGCAAAGATCCACTGAAGTTGCTGGAGGAGTGATCAGTGGTTTGGGCCAACTGTGCTGGGCAGCAAGGAGGTGGCGTGTGCTTCAGCCAGGTCCTACAAAATGCCTCTCTTCCACTTTTTTTCTGTGATATGAACAATACAATATGACAATCTAGTAAGACTCTGTTACAACAGGATTAGGATTAATCTTGCTAACTAATAGCAAAAAAGCTAAACAATAGGAAAAGGGCTAAACAAAAAACCGCCCCAGATTACGATTGTATTTGTACTTATCATTGTCTGAAATACACCTATCAGCCAGCTCCTGAAGGGTCTTGCTCCTTTCTATATTAATACAAGGAAAGAATACATATTCTTGGCAGATTTCATTAAAATAGGAATTAGAGATGGTTGCTGAAATGCTCTCATTGTAAATGAACAGCTTTATGTTTACACAAAAGCCACTCCTGGAAAAAAGTAATTTTGCTAATGAGATATTCCCATATCTCCTGGGGAGTCTTTCATTGCCTAGGCACTTTTTCACATCCAGCCCAGATCTACAATAAAAAGCACAAATGACAAGCTGCAAGGAGCTCACGTCTCAGCTAGCTGTCCAGCAGCAGAACAGTGTGCACTGCACAGTGCATCAGCAGTGATGTACACTGTCAGTGTGACCAGGGTGTTGTATTATGAGCAGCTATGACCAGTGCAGAATGAGATCATCCATACAAGTGAGGCACTGTTAATGAAAGTATGCATTGTGTGTACAGATCTCTGCTTTCATAATTAAGGTAGATATCAGACTTCTTCCTAGCCAGGGGGTTCAGTTTAAGCTGGCACGTCCCAGAGCCTTCTAGCAGCCAGTGGATTTTCCACAGGACTCCTGACTGTAATAATCTGGACATACTGCTCGGTGCTGGCCCTTCAGAGCTGGAGTGCACAAGTGTGCCCATGCAATGTAGTGTGAAAGGTGGTCATTTCTTAAAATCTTCTTTTAAATATATAATTCCTAACTCCAGTCTGGCTCAATTTGAAATCTTTGGTTTATTTTAGAAACACAAACCCTTTAACCTTTAATTTGAGGCACTCAGCCAGGCTTTTCACTACTCCCTTTCTATGTCCAACCTTGCTTGGCCACTTTAGAGAAGTCAAGGATGAATTGGGGACGACCACTCAGCTGTGGTGCTCCAAGATGGACTTGGATTGTATTGGAGAAGCTGCTGCCTTGCTGAGCTGTTCCATGGAGAACTCTCTCAATCCAGCTGCTGGTGCCTTTCACGGATACCAATTACATTTTTATATGTTTTATAACCGTAAGTATACTCTGCAGACTTGCACATAATTCCTCTGCTACTTAAACTGCTTTTCAAAGTCTTTTTCAGCAGGCTTATCTTTGTTTTGCTTGCGCTGATTAAAAGGAGAGATATATTTTTAATAGGGTGAGTAGTACAAGAGAGCATACTTTGCAAAAGAGAAAGAGAAATGCAGTCAACCCTTTCTTATCCAAGCTGAGTAGAAGACATTGAATTAATTCAACTAACCACAGTCTCAAATAATTAATGGAATTTTCAGCATACTGAATACATCAGGGACAATTAGTTTCTTTTGGGCAATGAAGGTTCCAGAATGATCAAAACTTTGGCTAGAAGTAAGAAAAACAGCTTATAAGATGCTCTGCAAAAAGTCTAAAAAAATGGGACATCGAGTTTAAGATTTCTCCAGAAGTATTTCTGAGACTCGGTAGGCCCCAAATAGACTGGAAGGTATTGAAGAGAGCAGTGCTAAACCCTCTGGCCAGACCCCATTCTAAAAGTACCAGCAAGAGATCCTGATTTCCTCTGAAAATTCTTCCGCTTTTCCTACTTCTAGTGCAGCTTGTTCTTCTCTGTGGGCCTTTTTTCCCCCTCCACAAATAACCCTTAATTGTTTGTTTTCCCTGTAAACAGAGAAGAGAGCCATATTGCACCATAAAAGCAATGTCGTGTGGGTTCCCATCTCATCAGCTCTCCATGTCTGCTGTGTCATGCCTGGGTAGTTTTCAAGTGCTACTACAACACTAGAATACATTGAACAGAAGTCCTGATGATTTATTGGAGAGAGGTAGGCTTTTTCTATGTAACATATGTATGTATATATCTAATGTGGGCTCTGTGATTTTGGGGTGATCTTTGCTCACTGCCATAGACAAGAGGAGATCTGGAGTTGGTCATGGCTGTTGAGGAGGACGGAGACTCGATGCATCATTTTAAGAGCACCTTTTGCTCTCACCAATGGGAAATGTTCACGACGGCTTATCAGGAGACTGCAATGGCCTGGAGAAGTGTGGATAGCTGTGATGGTAAGAGCAGCTGGTGTGTAGTGATGGACTGTACCAGGGGAAGGAAATCATCAGTTCCAAAATGATAAAGTGGGCTTTAATTGTCCACATCCCAATGCCTAGGGGAGTACTGCCAGAGAAACTAGAGCAGACGGAAATGCTGCTGACATTAGAATAACGCGCTGTGTGCGAAACTGCTGCAGAAACAGTTAAATGGCTCCTTTGCCAAGGCCATGGAGTGAAATGTTACTACACCATGGGGCGGATTAAAATATGCATTTTCTCCTAATTGAGCACAGCAGACTCAGCTGGAGGTCCTGTCAGGAGAAGAAGAATAATTTGTCACAGCAAGAAATGTATAACTTGATAGAGCATCTATTAGGCAGTACAGTAAAAAATAAAGTAGGACTTGTGCAGGTTTGCTTTATGCTCCAGACAGCTTGGTATCTGAATGCTCTAAGTGAATCTCAGGCTGGTTGTCAGTGGACCATCCTTCTCCCTGCCCTCATGAGTATCCTTGCACCTTGATGAGGTTAAGAATCTTTCTGGATCATTCTTAGTCAGAAAGGTCCCATTAAAAAAAAAAGAAAGAAAGAAAGAAAAAAAAAAGCCATTCTCTCCATGCTTTACACATAACTGGGTAAAGCAAGCAGAGCTCCATAGCTTGTTCTAGCTCTTTCATTGCTCTATGAGATGGTATAGTGCAGTTTAATGGAACAGCCAAGTAATGGCTTGAGGATGCATCTAAGTGCAATAAAGAGCTAGGACTGGGCTACCCATCAAGAGCCACATTTTCCTCCTTTGGTAAGTACCTTGTTGTGAGAAGTACATCTTTTGCAGCATTTTACATGGTTGGGTAATGCACAGAAATCCAGCCTTCAGCTCTGGCCACTGTTTGCAGCAACTCACAGAGTGCCATGCGGAATCGAAGGGAGCAGATCCTTGGGCTGGGTTTCACAGAAACAACCTGTCACACAGCTGTATGGCAGCTAAAACCAAGTAACTTTTATTCAGGCACATGCTTTTTATCTCACTGGAAGGAAGAGCCCTGACTGACAGGGTAATTCATCATTCACCTGATGCACGAAGAAGTTGCGTGAAGGAGAGAAGCCACACACATTATTTTCACACCGGTGGGTGCGTATGGCCTGTCTGAGATGCAGTAACCCCATGCAAACACAGCGTTGCAGATTCTGCCCTGCCCCATTGACATGGGTGCCCATTCTCAAACCCATTCTGTGTGATTTCTCCTGTCTGCCCCCAGAGCACAGCACTGTGGTTGTGCTGTGGGATTTTTGCACTCTCTGTTCTTATATGCATGGTATTTGTTCTGCAGAGATCAGCTTCAAGATCTGTCTCTTCACAAGCATGAAGTTCCCTTACATACCAGGCTAATAAGTATATATATAAAGTTCTTCACCCTTCCCTCACCTGTGTTTTCCTCCTCATCCATTTCTGTCATCTTTGCTCTCTCCAAATAGCCTTCTAACAGAGACTGTGAAAAATAAATAATAGCTAAAAGATGGTGCTTTCTCCCCTTATGCAGTTCCTATAGTCAAAATCAGTATGGTGTTCTGAGACGACTTATGGTACCATTGGTACATTAGGGTAAAGAAATGCCCAGATCGAAGATGTAGAACCGAGCCTTCCACATGCCCTCAAATCCAGTGCCACGTGTAATAAAATAGATTTAACTTGTTTGCGGTGATCCCTTTTTGTGAGAGGTGTTTGGGAGTCTTATGGGTGCTAATTCACGGGATTTTTTTTTAGCCTTGAGGCCAAATTCCTTCTACATTCGGACCTTATATGTCCCAGGGACATCTGTTTTTACTTTCTAGCTTTGCTGGATGTTTCAGGTTCGGACCCAGAGAGCCTGTGTCCAGGCCTGTTGTCATTCTTTTGCTTGTTTAAAGTTGAATCTGTCCATGGTCATTTGGACCGACCTTCTATGCTACAAGCAGTTACCCTGAGAAGTCTGGGAATTCATGGTGCTGCTCAGGCTGTCTGCTGTGGAAATGTAGCCCTTTCATGCAAGCATAGTTCGTCCTGCATTTTGAAGCATTGCTTAGGGCGTAGTGAATTTAAAATGCTTATAATTACTTGTTTCCTTAGTTTCTGCTAATAAGGTGGTAATCTCCAGCCATAACAAAATCCAACTACCTAAGTGAGATGCAGACCCTGTTTTAATTCCCACATAGCTTCTCATTCAGGCTTTCCGAAAGCAATTTTTGCCTTAGTCTGTTTCTGCATTTTACTGGGGCAATCAATTCTTATTTCTTTTCAGTCTACTTCATCAGCTAATGAGAATTGCTACCTCACTGCCTTTTACCTTCCCTTCTTTTTTAAATAATGCATATCTTTCAATGTCTCTGTCTGAGACAAGACTACTATTCTAATGTGTCTATTGTTTCTATAATATCCTTTCCTTTTGTTCTGGACCAGGGGTTCTACTTCCTATATGTGTCTGGCCTTAATGCACAGCATTTCTCTTGATTTTCTCTGTTTTAATCCAGTTTTAAATAGCAAATTTCATTACTTCTATCATGCAAACATTTACTCCTCTCTTCAATATTATTTCTATATTCTCTTGCTTCCTATTCCTCTCCCCTTCTGTGTCCTATTTCCCACTGCAATGATCTCAATTACCTTTTTCCTTTTTTTTTCTTTTTTCCCCCCCATGCTTTAAAATCAGACATAAAAATCAAGTGAATCTTTCAATCTTCTTCCCCCAGTTTCTAGTTTAAAACTCCTGTCGGTCAAGCCACCATCCTAGGAGATAATCACGTGAAGTCCATTCCTAAGATCACTCATCTCTTTGTGAAGTCCTTTTTGTACTGCAAATCTCAGAACCTTGTTCAGAGCACTGCCCCACAAGACATAGGATTGTTTCAACTTTTGAATCTTACGTTGCTCTTGCCTTACTGAGGACCACCTGTAACTTCCTTCGTTTCAGCATTTCTGAATGCCAGGTCCTTTCACCTTGCAGCCAGCCCTGATCACAATGATTATGGCAGTACTGTTTGGCTGATCATTGAGGACAGCCAGTTTTTTTTTAGTTTTTTTTTTTTTTTAACAGGATGTTTTCCAGCCTGTATGGGAACTGCTGAATCACGGCCTGAACCTCTGATTGAATACCTGAGGTGAGCCATGAGTCAGCCATGGGAGCACAGGTGAAGGCAATTCACCTGTGCTGCTGGAAGGGGTGGAGCCTGGCTGCACCCCTCCTAGACCTATTTAAGAGCTGACTACCAGTAGGGAGGGATGTCTTCTGGAGATCCACTCCACTGGAGTTTACCACGCAAGCCCAGGATAGGGTGAGTGTCCTTCTTTCCTACTCTAGCATAATAATTATATCAGCCAAACTCCTGGATATACTATATCATCTGTATATTCATTGATTGTACAAGCCCTATGAAACATTGTTGCTGTTAGATATGAGTACCTACACAACTGTTTCCTCTTCTTAATATGAGCAGAAACACCTGCACAGTCTTCTGACTTTCCTTTTTTTTTTTTTTTTTTTTTTTTTCATGCAACCCCTATGGGTCATTCTTACTCTTTCTTTGCTACTTCCTTCTCTTTTCTGCTGAGTCTGAACATCCTTCTCATCTTTTGTGTTTTCATACTCCTCCCTCTTCCCAGTGAAGCAAATCTGTGCTTCTTTTTGCTTATTAGCTGATTCTTTTATCTGTTTCTTCTTCTATGGTCACACCTTCCCCAGGTATCATCATCTAATGATCAGTCATCTCTGGGTTGTAAATAATCTAGAGAGTCTCACTCACCTTTTGTCTCCAACATATACTTACATTAAGTATACATCTGAGATCCACCTAAAGCTCATTATCACACGATCTAGCTGCCTGTGTTTTGGAATATTGTGTTTGCATTCTCTTCCTTCTAGCATAGAGTAAACTCTAGCCCTTCTCTTGCTACCGAAAGACATAGAATCATAGAATCACAGAATCATTAAGATAGGAAAAAAACACTGAGTCCAGCCTCAATCCATCCCCACTGTGCCCCCTGACCATGTCCCTCAGTGACATATATACATGCTTTTTTTAACACTTCCGGGGACGGTGACCCCACCACCTTTCTGGGCAGCCTGTTCCACTACATCACCACTCTTTCTGAGAAGATATTTTCCCTAACATCTACCAGTTAGGCTGCTAATGTAGAACTTGGGGCAAAGCTGAACTGCACAGCCAGAATTGCATGTCAGAGTTCTGTTAAAGGGTGGGCTGGGTAAGAAGGTGGAATCGTAGATGTTCCTCCTTTGCTGTGTTAATTGTGTCAGTGCTAGCAGGAATAAAAAAGTATTAGAAGTTTATTTTAGACACTAAATCAAACAAATGTGCTATATGCACAGTTCAGGAATTAAAAATCAAGCAATACATCTTGGAAATGTTTTAAAAACGTTCCACTTAGTGCCATTACAGAGTATGAATTATATTTTGGAGTTGGGCTCCTCTCTGTTATTAAACACATTTGCTTGTTTCTAAGACTGTTTTCCTTCCTCTGATCGTACCATCTGCTGGTTGCACCACCACAGTTAGTTGCTGTCTCCCAAACATGTGATTATGCCTTCAGGTCGGAGCAGCAGCTGATCCTGCTCCCATTCCCGCGCTTCCACAAAGTGAAACAAAACACAGACAAAATGCTGACAGAAGGAATACACACAAGGGAACTGATTTGTGGCATCTTATGTTGTTATTATGCTTATTAGTATGACATGATCTCTTTTCAGTTGTTTCAGTAGTGAGATATTTAAATGATAGTGTCAAAATATTGGCAGCATGATAAATATTAGATGTATCCTAGCCCAAGAAAGATCAGCAATATGCTGTGCAACTTTTATTTTTTTCCTGTGACTTTTTTTTCCTTCCCTTCTTTTTTCCTCTCTGTTTGCAGCATTAAGCAGTTCAGTTGTTTCAGACTTGTCATATCTTTCTACTTGTGCTGTGTGTGTTTTTAAAAGGGTAGCTCCCACTTAATGCCACACTTGAATTATACAAAAGAAAGAAACTGTCCTACTTAGAAGAACACAAAAGAATTTTGCAAGGGAAGTGCTTGAAGTGGGATATGTCAAATTAAATAAAGACCATTGTTATACATCTTTTTCCTCTTGAATAGTTTCAGTTCTGAAGAGTCTAAATTTAGACTTGGAGCAGGAGGTATGGCTTCATGCTGTATATCAGGTCCTAAATTTGGAAGAAAGATTTGTGTTGAGGAAGTGGCTTGAGAGTTTTTAGAAAAACCCCAAGTGCTTTATTTCTCCAAGAAATAGTTTTCTGTGGTTGTATTTATCATGGCGGTCACCTTTAAGGGAAGGAAAGGATAAACTTCTACAGCAAACAGCTTTTCCTGATGCAGTCCAGCAGTGATCCAAAGCCAGGTGTTGCTCATATACAACAGAAAGCTCTTTCTGCTTAAGCTGATGACCAAACCGCTCTGGGCTTTATATCTTTATATGCCTTCAGTAGTCACGTGTTAGAATCTAAACCGATGTCCCCGGGTGTTTGGGACCAATGGTGAACCGAGACTGAGAGCTCCAGCAGTTGCTTCTGTCAGAGGGACAAATTCACAGGTTCTGCAATATTGCAGATATTGCAATATCACCTTACACAGAAACCAGAAACTCTTGCTGAAAAGCTGAATCAAATAACAGGAGAGGGCATCTTTTTCAGCTGCCTACTTGCTTCAAGCAGCATTCAGTCAGAAATCTACTTTTGCTAATGTCACATCTCCCAGTACTTGTTTGAGCAATACCCATTTTTTTTCCTTTGTCTCAAGTTTTCTTTCAGCTTTTCTCACAAGTGCCATCCACACAAAAATACCCAGTGGCAATCCCTCCCTGCCTCTCTCCAGAGCGGTTGCTTGAATGCGCCTTTGTGCTGGGCACTGAGTCTGCAGGACAAGACAGATTGAGCTCCGTTTGAACATGGGGATGTGAGTTGAACAACTTAACATACACCAGCCCATCTTGGAGCACCCCATAGTGGAAGTGGTGTCATAGTTTCCTTTTGAAGGGCATGTTCCCAGCAGAGCCAAGGACAGGGACAAAGTTTCCCAAATCCTTGTCATGGGGACTGCTGTGCCCCATTTGGGTGGCTGTGGTAGCAGCAAAGAGGCTGTGGGGCAGGAGGGACCCGTGGAGCTATGCAGGAAGAAGGAGCCCATTTTTGATCTGTTCCTAGGGACAATCTACATACAATTAAAATTCCTGTGCAATCTGAATGCAGAACAGTACTTTATCAACTAAAACTTCTTTATTTAATCAGTTGATTTAATTATGAGCTAGTTAATTGAAAAATTCATGGTATGAGTTCTGAAGGTCAGAATACTCAGAAGTTCAAAGAAGACTGAAGCATTTGTTTCACTCAGGCTCTGACATTCAGTGCTGAGTTACAGAAATCTGCTCTGATTCAAACTGGCAAACTGATCTTGGGACTAAACAACTGAATTACTAAACAAGAAGACAATTCACTTCCACCCATGAGGTACAAATGTGTCCACTGCCAGACATGGTTAGACTGTGATTGATTTATCTGTCTGTTGTGGCTTCTGAAAGACCCAAGGAGTAACTACTCTTGCAGAGATGCCGCCAGCACTGTCCTGTCAGCCTTTCAGCCCTCTCAGGGATGTCTGTGTTGGTACCATGTCCTGGATTGATGGACTTGCAGGCTGAGATGCGCCGAGGGTGACAGAAGCCCCAGACCTCTGTGCTGTGGGTATTGGCAAACCCTGGGCCACTTCAGGCTTTGTGCTGTCATTGTAGGATTTTGCCATTCCTGTCTCAGCAGAATGGTAACGCTGGTGTGGGCTCAGCCTGCCTACACATTTATGTGCTCTAAACAACATACTCTCATTTTAAAGAACTTTTTTTTTTTTTTTTAACAGTTAATCCATGGCGTTTCTGACCCTTGTGGCTGCAGAGCACTTTGAAAGACATAGAACTGATTTAGTGTTGTTTTCCTCGATCTGTCAGTGGCCCTAATTGTTAGCTCTTAGGGCTCAGCTTCCCACAGGCCTTTCAGAGATAGCAGTTAAAAGCCCCACGGTGGTTCGGTCTGTCTGTCTGTCTCTGTTTCAACTTTGATGTTTTAATGGGAAGAAATAGGGACAGGACTGAAGCCAGGAGTGGGAGAAAAAATGAAACAAGAATTGAAAAAATGCAGCGGAGGAAAATTTAAGACGTAACAACAGCCACAGTGAAACAAAGAAGGGGAAGAGGAAAAAAGGGAGGAAAGGACAAAACACACAAACAACAAAAAGGGCAAAAAACTCACGTGCATAGATAGGTAGGTGGGTACTTCTTCTAAAGGATGACGCCTGTGAGAAGAAGGAAATGAATAAGTAATAACTATAAAGTCATTTAGTACAGATAAAACTGTTTGTGAGACTGTCAGCTCCAGAGACCCTCCCTGGTGCCTGGCTGTGAGATTCCCGTAATGCTGCTTATGGGCAGAATTGGATCCTGCAGCTAATGTAGCGTTGCTTTTATCACTAACCCATGGAAAAACTGCCCTCAGCATCTACAGATGTTGCACTGAGCAGGGCCAGACTGGGCGCTGCTGTAGCCCATCACTGAAGAAGTTGGGCTCGATCCTTATGGATCCCTTCCAAATCATAAGGAATGGAAACGTTTGCTCATGGCTACCCAATTTTCGACAACTGGCCGATGAAGTAGCAGGAAGAACAAAACAGCAGTGATGTAGTGAAATAATTTTCACGTTTTGCTCAGGTGTCCTATCTCTCCCTGAATGAAAATACAGCTAAGAGATATTTCAGCTGTAAGTTCAATATGCGTGCCCCCCAAGCAGGGGTTGTTTCTAACTCTCCATCTACTTCTGTTGAGGTTATGTTGTTGTTTTTCTGCATAGTGTGGCTGCATTATCTTAATAAATGATTTGTTGTGAGAAATTATTTTCCTTTAAAACATGTGACAGCTGCACAAGTTTTTAATAAAGTGTTTCGAAAATGCAACAGGCTGAAAAAACTGGGCAAGAACTCAACTTGGTAATGAACTGAATATGCCTCTAATTGTATTGAATTTACAAGTAATAGGATGAAGCAATATTGGAAATTACTTCTGACTGAAATTCGGTGCCTAAAGGCTGACAATGTTCCCCTCAAACTTCCAGAGACTGAATAAAACTGCTGTATCATTATTCGTTTCAAATTTCTGCCACTTTGAATCTGAAAATGAATGACAGCAGGCTGCCTTCCTGCAGACAGACGTGCCAATAAATGTGCCACAAAAGCTAATATTTTCTTTGAGACAAGATTTATTTTTGGACTTCAATTTACGTTTACTGTAAGTTGATCTGGCTGTGTGTAACACCAGGCTCAGTATGTACTTAAACCCACACGTTTCCCTGGGCTCAGCCTGTCGATCTAGATGTTGCTCATCATCAGGCTACATCTCTGTGCCCCATGCCAGCAATTTGGGCTCAGTCTTAATCTGTGTATGAACTCATTTTCTATCAAATGTATAAATAATTAACATCTTGATTATGGAAACCCCATCAGATAAATTCCTTTCATAACAAAAATCCATAGATAAATAGAGGTTGGGCTGGTTGGGAAGGTGACTTTTTTTTTTTTTTTTTTTTTTCTCCCCTCCATGACCCTGAATTAAATCCTGTGTTGACCAGAATGACCATTAATCACTGTGATCAGATTGCTGACAGAGTTACCAAGTGGAGTCACTTCAGGCATCTCAGTTTACCCAGGAAAGAGGCGCTGGGTTTGCATCACACAATGAGCCCAGCGATGTTTTCTGTGGGTCAAGGCTGATGTATATTTGTGCAGCCCCATGGATCTTGTCTGTCTGTCTGCGTTCTTGAACCCCTTGCTGATAAATCCAGGATTGCATCCTGCAGCATGGGTAACCTTACTTTTGTGCCATAAATAGATTTTCAAATGCCTCATAGATAAAAGCACGAAGAAAGGGTGCGCTCGCAGGTCAGGCACAGTAAATCAGACTGCTTCACAGATTGCTCTGGAGTTTAAATATGTTTGTATACCACAGGAAAGGAAAGCACAGACTTCATGGCTGTGTCCGTGCCTACTGCTACTCAGCACAGCGTGAAAGAGAACACAACTGAGGAGAAAATATTAAAAGACATTTAAAAACTTGTCAGGCCAGTTATTAGGTTAAGTAACATTCTCTCTAACCTCAGCTTTGTGGATCAGCTTTCCTGATGAGATCACAGCAGGTTAATGCAGGAGAGAGAGAATTGGAATCAGAAACAGAGAAGTCCATCATCCCAAGGAACAGTAGAATGCGTGACATGATAAAACTGTGCTCATCAGAAATACTTCATCTTTTCCATGCCTAGGACAATGTTTTGGCAGTATTACAAGGAATGAAAAGGGCCATACACACAGTTCATCAAAGTTAGTATCTCGATTCTTTCAAAGCGTGAATAATAAAACAGGAAAATGCATTTTCAGGTTTTCTTAAGGCGTGCTTTGAGGAATACACCTCACAGGTCCAAGCTAAAATGAGTTTCTGTCACTAGACCCATGTCTTTCTGACTGAGAAAAATGCTGAACCAATACAAACAAAAAGCTGCTGGAGGGAACAGGAGAGCTGCCACCCAGGAGTCACATGTCTGTGGTGATAGCTGCCACAAGACATGGTCAGAATGGCAATCCCCATACTGCCAAAGTGCTTCCGCACTCCCTAAGAAACATTACAGGATCTGTTGCATAGGCTTCTTTTGAAAGAGAAATGATCTGTCACCTGTGCCTTCTGGTGTCTCTGCTGCCTTCCTAGCTGCATCTCCCTCTCCTGATGCTTCCAGGTGATGTGCCTTTCAGCCGGTACTCCACATGATGCCATAAAGTATCAGCCCTGCCAGAAGACCACACACAGGAGATGGCCAGTAGGACTGACCTTTTATCTGCCAGCTTTCACTTATCTGAGTCTTCACCCAATGCTTTACCACCAACACGCAGTGTTATAGGATTGGGCACCTTCAACGTCAACACCAATGTGTTTCTACGCTGGTGTATGGAACAAGAGCAACTCTGTAACAGAATAGAATAGAAAAGTTTAGTTGGAAGTTACCATCAAAGTTTACTGGGCCTGACTTCCTTGTCCCCTTTCCCTCCCATCCTGAATGTCATCTCAGCCCTCCTCTTAGCATTACTCACACAGTAACATGTGAGCAGTACTTACACCTGTACAGACACCACTGAAATGTACACAGGAGAAAAAAAGATAGCTATGAAATCTGTATGAAAGGCCATCTCAAAGATAGAGCTGGCATGGCAACACTGTATCTTGTCCTTGGAGGACTAATGCAACAGGGAGCTGAAACTCTGCAGCTGTTTTGTGGCAGCCTGAGCACATCCTGCACCTTCCCTCTCCTTCCCTGGTGCAATGGGAGTGACACACACTATCAGGCAAACGATATGGCCATGGGTATTCTTAGCACGAGCCTCACACACAGCACAGTGTGACATTCAGCATGTTTAGCTATATTTAGCTATAATTCAGCATGGTGATGCCAGCCAAATTAGTAACCTGCTATCTGGAAGACATTTAATATGTCACAAACAGCCCAAGGAAATCCCTGTCTGTACTAAAGACAATTCAACAGAAGCAGATGCGTTCATCTACACAGGAACTTCAAAGGAGTTCCACAGTATATGCTGCTTGGTGGCATCCTAGCAGTATTTGTTGCTGCTCCCTGCAACACATGGTTTATGCTGTCCTGTCTTCATGAAGGGTGACCCAGAGGGAAAGGCCTGAAGCCTGAAAGGCCAGATCTACTTTATATTCCCGTATTTTATTAATAAAGAAAGAGGTTCTTAGAAAGCAACAGCAGGGAAAGCTGGTGCACCTCCGTTGCTGTGTTTTATTCACAGGGCTATTGCTTCCTCATTTGATATAAATTAGGAGGCACTTCAAAAAAAAAAAAAAAAAAAAAAAAAATTCAATCCAAACCCATGTGATTATTTCAGTGTACTTTTACTTGATATTATTGTTTTAGCTAGATACAATGTCTATATTTAAAATATATGAAATGTAGATGCACTTAACGTTCAAAGTGATATATGATAAAGATAGGAAAAGGTGAACTCTTGATATATTACAAGTCTTTCATACCATGAAATAACTATTGCCTATTATTTTACTCCTGACATTTTTATTTTTAGGGGAATTTCACTTGATTTGTATTGCTGACACCACTGATATGTTGTTTCCAGTGACCTTACATCCAGAATCAGTAGGGTGTGACATTTGATGGCCCAGATAAAAAACAATAATGGTAGAAGAGAAGGTTTATTTTACTGGTCATAAATTAAGTTTAAATAACTCAGAATTTATTTTAAACTCTTCAGTACTTTTTACTGTCTATCCAATAAACGTATTTATTACAGGCAGCTTAGCTCACATTTTCTTGGTGGAGCAGTTTACTTAGATGCTTACGTGCAGCCTTGCCTTTATCTTGGTAGAAAGCAACGCTTCCCACAGATGAAAGGAGATTGCTCTCAGGTAATAAATAGAAAAGAAGTTAACGGCACTGTCTTCTGAGGTTGCCTACATGAAAATGGGTAAACAAGTGAGAGCAGCAGCTTTTGACATGTGTAAAAAAAAAAATAAAAATCAATGAATATTAAGATGTTATAATTACAAAACAAACAAGAGAGTTTGGCAAAGCAGATAATGATAAAAAGAGAGTAGATAGAAAGCTTACCTCATCCTGGGCTCACTTACAAAACTCCAGCAGAGCAGATCTCCAGAAGAGATCCTTCCCCACTGGTAGCCAGCTCTTAAATAGGTCTAGGAGAGGTGCAGCCAGGCTCCACCCCTTCCAGCAGCACAGGTGAATTGCCTTCAGCTGTGCTTCTCTGGCTGACTCATGGCTCATCTCACGTGATCAATCAGAGGTTCAGACCATGACCCAGCAGTTCCCATACAACACGATGCACAATAGTGAAGATGTGGGTTTGGAGAATTCTGCAGCATCTCTGTTAGTATATGTGGATAGGGACTGACAAAAGTAGGTTGTCACACCTGTTCATTACCTTTTTGTGCCATTTGCCCCACAAATGTTCTCTTGAGGCACTTTTTGAGAATGTCAATACAAATCACTTTAGTATGTATTTCTCCACATTGAAAGTGTTCAAAGACCAAGATCTCTGGTTGTGACTTGAAAAAGGAGAAAGAGTGTGAGAAATTCTTTCCCCAGAAATGCTAATGTTGGCCTCAAGGCACAGGCAGCTTTAGGTGATGATAAACAAGGCTGGTGGTTCAGCAAAACCTTATAAATCCCAGAAGAAAAAAAAAAACAAAAAACCTTCCTACCCTTCCCCAATTTGTAGCTAGTTCCAAGGGGCCAGAAAAGTCATGAGGAAGGTATGATTTTACAGACCAGCATCTGTGAAAGTGATAAATTTCTATTGGATTTTATTAAGAATTTTTATAAGAGTGAGATCTTAGTAAAGATATGTTCCTGCATTGCAGGGTTGTACTCTGTGTTCCCTTCTGTCATATTTTATTGCACAGATCTGTTTAGGAGACCAGTCTGTCTCTTATGCATTGTCCATGGGTGATGATGGAGAATCTGTTTGCATGGCTAAGTCCTGCAGGCAATTATGGGAAAGGTTCACAAATCTTTGATGTTCCTCAAAAACTCTTGTTGGATTTAGATTTCCTGGTGCACCTGAATCAACTGAAGCCAACCAAGCTTTCTGTTATAACAGGGGCAGACTCTTTCCCAGGGAAGGAGTGGGAGAAAGTTAGCTTTCCAAGCTGAAGATGTCTCTTTCTGTTGAGCAGACATCATCCATGTCTTCCATATAGGTAGAAAAGCACAAGAGATTTTGTATATTAACACGTGAACTCTCCTTCTTTCAGGCAAAGACTTATTGCTCCCAGTATTTATTTCTCTTTCCCTAAAACAGTTGAGGTCTGGCCTGAGAGACCTGGCCTGTCAGTAGAGATAACCAGTCCTATGTTCACCTGCAGGGATTCTTGTTGCCATGAAGCAGTGCAGCATCACGGCCTAGCCTGAATCTCAAAAGCTTCAGGTAGCTCCCAGCATGGCTGGTACTTCTACATCCCAGTGGAAAGATAATGACTGGTCATAGGAAAAGACTTGCCTGTTTGGACCTCTGAGAGGGATTCAAGGCATGGTTTGAGCCTGGAGCATGAAATCAGAGCAGAGATGAAGCAACAGAATCATAGAATTGTTGAGGTTGGAAAAGACCACTAAGGTTTCTAGTCCAACCATCAATTCATCCCCACCACGCCCACTAAATCACATCCCTCAATACAACATCTGCACACTTCTTTGTATAATCAATGAATATTAAGATGCTACAATTATGCAATAAACAAGAGAGCTTGACAAAGCAGTCTATGATAACAAAAAGAGAAAAAATAGAAAGCTTACCCCTATCCTGGGCTCACTCACAAAACACCAGCAGAGGCAATCTCCAGATGAGATCCTTCCCCACTGGTAGCCAGCTCTTAAATAGGTCTAGGAGGGATGGAGCCAGGCTCCACCCCTTCCAGCAGCACAGATGAATTGCCTTCAGCTGTGCTCCTCTGGCTGACTCATGGCTCGCCTCAGGTGATCAATCAGAGGTTCAGGCTGTGACTCAGAAGTTCCCATACATTCTTAAACACCTCCAGGGAGGGTGACTCCATCACTTCCCTGGGCAGCCTGTTCACAGTTTCACACCATCCCCTTATCTTCTTCTCTGGACACCTGTAGGAGTGGAAATGGCCTTCAGCAGCTCCCAACACGCACCCAGGCTTTTGTCTCCTTGAACAAGGAGGCACTCCTTAACAACTTCTCCTTGTGTAACTTATCATGGAGCATGGCAGCCCCAAGACTGGGCTTCTCCTCTCCTTGCCTTCTCTTCAGCTCCTCTGGTGGACATGAAGGAATTTTCCTAACAACTGTGTATATCTATTTTCCACATTTTACGAGAGTTCCCATGTCTGATAGTCAGTATGCCAACCATTAATACATAGCATGCTTTTACTGTGAACTCATGAAGTATCACTGCAATTAAACTTCTCCAATAATGACATAATTTATTAATGAAACAAGGTTCATCTTGAAGATCTTTAAAAGACAATAGGGTTGGTTGTCAAAATACCACTATGCCAAAGAGTAAAGCGTTCTATTTAGTGCCCCAGCTTGCCCTCTTCCAGACAACTCACAGAAAGCAATAAGGGGGAGATAAGCAGAAAAGAAAACCTCCCTCCTGCCCCCGCCCCCCCCCCCCGAAAATAAAATAAAATAAAATAAAATAAAAAATAAAAAAACCCCAACACAACCAAACTCCAAATCTTCCATTTGAAAAATCCCAGGAATCTTTTAAGTGGTTTGTTCTGAATCTTCTCAGTTAGAAGGAAGACAGCAGTGAGCTGTAGCTGCCTTCCCTGTTAAGGTCAAAAGGCTTCTCCAGAAGGCTGGAGAACAGTCCTGCAGTACAAGCTACAGAAGGAGAATCTGCGTAAAAATGTGTTAGTATGGAGCTCGGCTGATGATCTAGTGGTCTTTTCCACCTATTTCTGATCATGCCCTCTGAAATACCCTGGTGTAAGTAATAATTGAGTCAATTAATAAAAAAAGAAATTCAAGTAACTGCTACGTCAGTGATATTTGTAAATCTAAAATGTTTGCTTTGTATTAATGGTCTCCGTATGGTTGCAGAAGTTCTCTATTTGCTGTATGTGCAGTTTGTTTTCATTTATTTATTTTTAATAAAATGCTATAAATATTTGCTGTTGGAAGAGAGCAACACTATGGGAAGCTTTGAAGTGATATTCGTAAGAACTGTGAACACTGACTAATTGATTAACCAAGAGTTCTTGAAGAGAATGATTTGATTACGGTAATTTATAGAGGTTGTATCTTTTTTCATCATTTGTCTTTGAAAACATAGAAGAAAACTGCTTCCAAGTGCATGTAGCCGCTGGCATGAGAGATGGTGTGCGCAACATCATCAGTTACAGCAGACTGCTCAATTTTGTACCTTTCCAGCTAGTCAAATATCCAATAACAATACACACAGGCACACACACACACATAAAAGCTCTTTGCACTCAAAACTTTTCTAACATTGCCTTAGAAAAATATTTGGGGTTGTTCACCGCTCTGCTCTCTGTAGCATAAACATTTATTTAAATGGGGCTGTCTTTTCAGTAATGAAGAATGAAGGAAAAACAATGGTCTGATTTTGACAAATTAACTTGTGATTTGGAGAGTCAGTGAAGCAGGGAAGAGACATTCCTAACTATACTAATTAAATGAGCTTGCAACATTTATTTTAATGCAATGGAACCAGCCATATGAAGATGAACATTTTAATTTATTTTGCAGTGACATTATGAAAAATTTCTCTGCTGCAGATTATCTGCAAAAACAAATCTCATCAGCATCTAGGTTTGTGCATGAAATTTACATCTCTCACACAAGTTTGACCTTCCCCAGCGAAAACAAATGGAATGTGCTAAGTTAAAAAGTTTCTGCAAAGGTTGTCTTCCATTGATGCGGTGGTTTATGTTCAAATTACCTCTGTGAAAAACACATCCATTTTTCATGGTGCACTGTAGATGAAAAATTCTGAATCCATTCTAAGGGGAATGCAAATATAGCTCATTAGTTTAAAAACATTTTTCATGAACGACTGCTGAGTATTTTCAGGCAGATGAGAATGTGCAGCTTCAGCCAAGAATGAGCACCACATGTCCTACTAATTGTTTTTTAAATTTGTTCCTTTCCTCTATGGCATTCAGTAACTCTTGAAAGTGGGAAGATTCCTGGAAAAAAAAAAAAAGAAAAAATTATATGTAACTTTACTGATAGCATATATTGGATCTTTCCAATATTGCCTGCAATATGAAGAAAAAAAATAGGAGCATTTGCTTTCAGATGGGTGATATCATTATATTCTGGCACATGACATTCCTCTTCTCTAAGTTTTTTCAGGTTTTAGTAATGAGTAGAAGTTTTATTTATGGGCTGCCGTCAGCAGGGAGAGCGTTGTCCTAAGGTTCATATCAGTGATGATGTTGTGGAGCTGCTGCCAGTGGGAGCTGCAGAAGCTCACTGAGTTCTGCTTTTTTAGTGAGGTTGAGTAGCAGGAAGATATTTTCACTGCTTTGAATGACCCTTAACGTGTTTTAGCCAGGATTTTCCTCTCTTCAGGAGGCTTCACAAAAGTTTCCATGACATGACCTTCAAAAGCCAGAGAACTGAGGAATGATTCTTCAGAAATGATGTGATTTCATTGTCAGGTCACTTGGCACATATCCTCTTTCTCTGGGTGGTGGCTCTCCATGGGCACCCACCAGTTCCCTCTCGCTCCATGGTGGAGGAGAACTGTCCCCATGGCTGAACTTACCTCAGTAGTTCAAGTGGGTCTTTTTTCTCAGCCATCTGCAGCCAGGAGTGCCTGCAGATTCCAACCATGCCCTGGCACCTGTGGGCTCATGGGCAGCCTTCACCAGTAGAAGTTCTCCCAAGATGTTCATGCATTCCACTGAGACCAGCAGACTCCAGCAAGTTGTGAAACACCTCTTAACTGTGGCCATCTCAGGGATGAAGTGAGCAGTCCTTCCATGTGCACAGAAAAGCTTGAGTGCAGGCGTTCACCCAACTGAAACTGAAGGACAGGAACATGTTTATTACTTAAAGTTGAGTTGGAATTTAACCATAACAATTGTATTAACATCTCTAATGCAATGTTATGGCAGTCTTAATAACAGTCAAGTATGAAAAGGCAACTTGTAATAAAAATCCTATTGCTCAAGATCATAACCCTGTTTTTTCAACCAAAAAGCAGTCCTGTGTTCCCTGGATGTTTGCTAAGCACTTGCTTATTGCCACTTGTTTGAGATGGGAAATCACCAGATACTAACACCATCATCCCATACACTTGCTAATGTTTTTTTGATGAATGTCATACTGTCACTTTTTCCTTCTCTTAGGATATCTGTCCCTGCTTTTCTATTTAGGTCTGTTAGACTAATTTTTTTTTGTGTCTGGTCTTAAGAAGAGTTCTCATACTATAATTTCAGGGGTTAAATCTTTTAGATGTTTTTCTTTACCAGAGCAAAAAACCTTCCCAGCCATACATGGGAAAGTCTTCTCCAGCAAGTACCGCTATCGGAACCTCCACACCACTTTTGTATGGGCATACTTCACGGCCCTTCAATACATCAGCAATGTTATGTTTACCTGGTCAATATAGAGCTAAAGCTGCCTGGCATTTTGAAACAAGAAAGGTATCCTCGTGCTTCAAAGTGACAAGAAGAGAAATGATTTTATGCAATTTTCATGGCATCTGCTCACAAAGTGAAAACCAGGACAGGCAATCCTGCATTCATGGCTTGGGCCACAACGTGGCCATGGTTTCATTTGCATCAAGGAATGTTCCGTCAGGAAAGTGATTCCTCATATTTCCTGGGAATGTGAGAAATGCTCTGGATTGCATAACTTGCAGGCTATGAGTCCTTCCAATCTGTAAAGCCAGGGTTAGTCATGGATCACTGGCAGATGTAAGCTCTGGTATGTGAGTTTCAGTGTTGCAAGAAAGCAAAGGATTTACGTGGCGCTAAAGAGGTGATGGTCAGTCTTCATGCTGAACTGCAGCAATCAATAACTCTACCTTTAAAAGTCATTGGGTAATAGTTATTCTTTGAAATAACAAGCTGCCTCACTGCACATTGGCCCCATCAGAAGAACTAAATGAAGAAAAAAACCTTCAAGACACCTAAAGGCACATAAAAATGCAAAATTATCATTTGAGAGGACAGAGGAAGTAGCTTCTTCCAGAATGATGGAGTTGTTTGAAGCTGTTTTCCTGATCTTGAAATCTGAAAATGCTTCACCACCTCCGAGACTTATGCATCTCTCCTAAAACAGCCAGCAGCCACACTTGTGGACACAAAGCAAAATTTTCCAACTATGCACACATTCAGCTTGAAAATACATTTGCACTGAGATGGCATCATAGGACCAAACTCATCCACAGAGGTACTTTTATGAAACTATGAGTCCATCAACACTGTCCTGTGTTTCCAGTATATCATTTACAAGCAGTAGAGAGGCTGCTGTCATGCCTCTCTCTAGATGTCTGATGAGAGAAAATGATGATGCATTTATGCAAAAGAGAAGCTTGCACACAGACCTTTGAAAATAAGCTTCTGACAATTTGCTTTTGACTCCAAAGTCATGTACAAGAAGTCATTGCTCTTTCCGATCTCATATGTGTCTTGTGTTTCCCATGAGGAATCATTTCTCTTCATTCACTTTTTTACTGTTTAGGCAACCAGACTGATGTGTGCCTGTTCTGGGTGCATATCTGAGTTTCTGAAGCTAGCAGCCCAAATAATGGCAGGAGTCTATCCAAGTGGGGAAAAGCTTTGTTTCTTGCCAATCTTACTGATCCTTCAGAAGCCACTTACTTCCCTTTTTATTTGTCCCCTCTTCCCCTTTCTTTCTCTGATTTGAATTACCCTTTAGCTTAGAAGCACCCAACGATATCGCTGTTGCTGTCTGCCACCCATATTAGGGCAGCAAGTTGCTTTCATCCTGACAAATATTTGTATTAGAGTGAGGCAAACAAGAAGCAACCTCATGGGACTTTCTTGCTAGAGACTCATCTCTGTGTCCTTCTTCTGTAGGAGCCACAACCCATCATTCCTCTAGAAGATGCTAAGCAATCCCAGTGTGGCCAAGAGCAGGACTGATGGTTCTCCAGCCATTCTCCTTGGTGACCACAGGCAGGAGGCATAGTTGTCCAACAGACAATGTGATCAGGATGCTAGTGGGCACCAGCTGCCTCAGAGAACCTTCCAGCCCACCCTGGGCCGTGCAGAAATTGGACTGTCTGAATCTTCTATGTGGTGTCAAATCTCTGGAGATCTCCAGGTATAATCCTACACTTGCCGCTTGCAGCTTTCTCTAGGGCTTCGTCGACCTGGGCTTAGTCCACCTGGGGCCCTCTCCTACTCAGGCTGAGCAGTCTGTAAATCCCTGCCTGGCTGGAGATGCCAAATTAGGACAACACTAGCTTTGTGGCTGGCTATGAAAAATGGTGTGTTTGATTCAGGTGGATAGGTCATCACAGCTTTGAGATCCTCCTGGGTCTAGATAAGGATCCTGCCTTTTCACACTCCTGACACTTTGACTTTCACTGCTTACTGAATGGCTCCCGTATCAGACAGCCCACAAGTTTTTTTCCATGAGATGTTAGTGTTTGGACAGCAAGAGTGCCATAAATGAAAGCTAACAGACAGATAGGAAAATAAGTTTTCTCCCTCTGTCTTTCTCTTTATTTCTCTGTCTCTCAGTGCAAAACCAGTGAAAAGGAGGTTAATTTTATGTAAAGCTTTGCATTTCAGATTGTGACCAGTGTTTTTTTTCCCTTGGTTGGCTCTGAGAAAACATATATTCAAGTTTGAAAATTCATCATGTCTGATTAATGATGTGTATATAGAGCTTTCTGTATCATCTTCCTTCTTTTGGTCTTTTTTATTCAGTTGTTTGCTGTCTTCCAACCCTGCGGATAGATGGTTCTGCAGTGATAAATGTAAAGTTTGCATAAGCCATGTAACAGCAGGACAGCCTATTATCACTGTACATTTTCCATGGCTGTGCAAACCTCTGTAGGCTATTTTATTGCTAATAGATCCACAGAGAAACAGTAGTGATTTTATGACTCTTTTTAAAATGGAAATTCATGTTTGAGAAATACAACTGGGAGGAAACAGATGTAAACCACTTAAGCATTTGCAGAAAATTGAGATGCACACTCTTATTTACAGACCCACATCGCCTCCATCGTTTTATTTTCAAAATTAAAATAAGCAATCTGTTTGCCATGGGAAATGAGGAACCGTAAACTTGTTGTTTTTCCTTTCCTAAGCAATGGCCAGCATCACCGTCTCTGTGCTTAATGGCATAGCAGACAATTGTCAACCCCCCTCATCCCTCTGGGTTTTATTGTCTATAACACACTCCTTTTGTAATCTGTGTAAGAGGTATGCAAGTGGGAAAGATTTTAGCATAACTATGTGCCTGAATTCACGTAATGGTATAAAAGCTAAAATGATTACCTAATCTATTACAAGGTTTTAACCAAGTATTTAAAGTTATTGGAAAATTGATTTAAATTTTTTTAACAGAAAACAACTGCAAAGTATTTACATTCATGTCAGAGTGCTGGTGTGTACACTGCCTACACCAGCAGAAAATATTTTTTACTTCTTGCATACTGTTAGATTACTGACTTTGAGGACCAAGCATCCACTTGGACAATTATTATAAAATATCCCTATAAGCTCTGTTCAAAATGTGAATGCATGAAATTCTGCAGTCCTGCCTCCGTGGAGATTGGAACTGCACAGCCTCTTGGTGCTCTTTTATGGAATGGATGCTATAGGTGCTTTGCAGATAGCTAACCAAGGGCTTGGAGCTATGGCATGGCACCACTGAGGGCCAAGGTTGGAAGAGAAACAAGTGAGCTCTGTCATCCTCAGGAGTCACCACCAGTATAAAGTTTTTCAGCTACGTATTTAGGAATTGAAAGGGATGATAATACACTCTTTCAGATTTCTCTCATCGAAGAGGGCAACTGAATGCATAACTCTACATTCAACAACCTACTGAAAGCTTGCATTGGAACTGGGATAAGCCAGATCCTTTTCCTGAGCAGCCATGCTGTCAGCCACCTGGACACTGTATATTCTTCAGAAGATTGAAATTCTGATGAAGCAGCTGGGAAAAAGGTGAAGGACATCACTGTAGTGCCCTGCTTGGGCCTCCTTTTGTGCCATATGAAGAAGGAAAAGGAAAGAAGAGCTGTTTTTGTTAAGGGCGGTGGCACCAATATGCCTGGATTATGTCAGCACAGCTTGAGAGCAGGAGAGGAAGGGGAGCAGCTGGGGAGAGCTGAGGTGGCAGTGTCAGATACCCAGGGAGCAAGGATGTGAGCACCCGGAGAGCAGAGTGAGGAGAAAGAAAAATCAGGTGTCAAGAAAGAATGGCCTGGGGAGGTGGGGAAGCAGAACAGCTGGGGTAAGAGAGCTCCCATAAAGAGCAAAACCAGACACTGATTCCACTTTTGGGAGAAAAGACTAAGACACATATTGCATTAAGGAGAGCTAACAATACAGACTGCCTCCCCTAATGTTATTCCTCCATGCAAGCAGTTTCCATAGTGATGTCGCTTGATTACTAGCAAGAGAGGAGATGGGCACAAGGCAGTGTCTGCAGAAACACCACAAGAAAACATGCTACCCCTTTGAACCCCCAAAGAGTGGCTTGTCACAGATCCTGCACAAAGGGTCTAGTTGTCCCTGCCCACCTGTGGGCAGTGTGGGGACAATCTCCTGCTCCATCCCAAAAGCGTGCAGAAAGCAGAACCTTTTGCTGATCCCACATCCAGTCCTTGGAGTCACCATTCAGAAACACGCTTCAGCCCTCCAGTCTGTCACAAATATAGCCAGCAGTGACAGCAGTAAGCTGAAAGAGCCAATGCTTCGCACAAAATTGAAGTGAAAGGACACTCTTTCTTATGCTTTCCTTCACTTCACTCAGCACTGATTAGTACATTAAAGGGCTTTATTGACCCCCAGTAGTTAAACGAAAAGTTTTCTTGCTGCAGCACTGAAAGAAGGGACAGATTTTCCAACAGCTGTCTAATATCTCTGTCAACATGGAAATGAAATAGATTTAAGGACCTCAGAAAAGCATCTGAACATTTAATGCCCAGTAATAGTGAATTCCAATTTCCACTTGCAGAAACAGGAATTGCTCTCAGTCTGCTCTACCAGCTTTCTAAATAAACATCTGGCAAATTTTATTTTTAGAATATAAAAAAAATCTTCCCAAAGCAGCCTTCTTAGTTGACCATCTTGCTTTTAACCTAGCTGCAGAAGCAGTGTTTGAAAATGCTACCATGAATCCATGTGTCACATCTAGGCCCACAGGGAAGAAAAGGGCAACAATAAATAGCCAAATAACAGGATAAATGAGAGTCAATTTCACTGGGATTTGTGAGACACACTGAAACCCTTCAGATCCGTGTAGGGCAGTGCTCAGATCAATGGACAAAGAGAAAAATATCAGCATTTTCACTCTCCAGCTGCACACAGCACTCCTTGTTCTTAAATCAAGGCATTGTGATGAGGAAAGATCAAGAAAACATAGCCTGAGGACCTGTGAACAGATGTCTGCTCCTTTCCTTGGTCCAACCCAGCCTGCTATAGCTCATATCTTAAAAAACCAACAGCAGGATTGAGCAATTACTCCCTATACGCTTGTTATTGTCATCCAATAAAGCAGCATCTGAAATAATAGCTTTTCTCCTGCCACCCAAGGTTGATTTCTGGAGAAAAAAATGTGTTGAAACTGATTAGGTTAGAGAGATAGGTCTGCATAAATAATTGCTGTAAGTCAACTAAGTCAAAATAATAATAGCAGAGAAAATTAACTTTCAGATAGAAAAGCTACCTGCCTATGCTCTCATTTGTACGCTGAAGGCTAATTCAGCAAATGAAGAATGTAGTTCTTGGGACAAAGCAGGTAACCCATGGATTTGTGATGACAGCTGTCACAAAAGCCAGGTCTTCCCTGAGACCAATTGGCTTCAAGTAGAGTTAAATTCATTATTATTTTAATTATTATTATTAATCATTATGATCTTGGATCCGCATTAAGATTTACACAACTTTTCCCAGTAGTTTTGCCCTGCCAGCAAGGAAGCCAAGGTTTACAGATATTCAGGTAGGATACTTGAGGCAATCCAAGATTTCTATTCATACAGTTGAAAGGTGCATTTTTTCATGATTTTTTGCCTTTCTGTCACCAGTTTCTGTCTGCCTTTCTGTCACCTTTCTGTCACTCTCTCCATTACTATACAGAATAGAACGTTCTTCAATTAGTATTGTTCCAGTCATCAATGATCACTGCTTTTCTGTTAACAATTTTCAGTTAACAATTTGAATGTGGAAACCCTTATCACAACCCTTTTTCTCACAGGAGAGGCAATGACTTGTTTAGTATCTCTGTTCTCAGTCTTGAAATAATGTTTATGGCTGCATTTGTCTTGCCAATACCTTTCTCTTTTCACAAGAGTCCATTCAGAGCAATCCTTACCACCATGTTTTATGCAGGATTCTGTACCTAATAGCAAATACTCTGTTCAGGCCAAGCTGATGAGAGTGGTGCCACATCTGCTGAGCGAATCTCTTGTCTCTGCCTAGCTCATTCTGCATGACCTGTTCATATTATTTTCTATTTTTACTTCAACTTCTGTATTATTGTTCCAGAAATTGATATGTTTTAAGTAATTCTCTCTACTTCTTGACTATTTTATTATGTTCAGTGAAGTACATTTTGTATGGATCCATTGTCATAAACACCAAAGAAGTACATTTTTCCTCAGCAAGTGAAGGAATTCTTACAATTCTGTATTCAGAAATGAATCTAAGTTAAATAACCTGTGCAGATCCAGTGAAAATAAGCTAAGCATGCAAAAAATCTGATGTCTCACAGTAATAAATAACATTCCTTCCAGCCCTTAGATTTCAGTTGAAAAGCATCCCACTTCATCTCTAGTCAAAGACATTTCTCATACTTCCAGATGAGCAAACATGCTGCTCCTTATCAATTATTAGCACTAGGGAGCTTATAAACAGGAGGGAGATCAACTATTTACACACTCTAATGGTAATAGAACAAGGGTAAATGATTTTAAACTAAAAGAGGGGAGATTTAGATTAGAGGTTTGGAGGAAATTTTTTACTCAGGCGGTGAGGCACTGGCACAGGCTGCCCAGAGAAGCTTTGGATACCCTATCCCTGGAGATGCTCAAGCCCAGGTTGGATGGGGCCCTGGGCAGCCTGAGCAGGTGGGTGGGAGCCCTGCCCACATCAAGGGGTTGGAACTGGGTAGTCTTTAAGGTCCCTTCCAAATCGAAGCCATACTGTGATTCTATGAGAAGTATTTCTGTATTGTCATTCATATGCAGAAAATAAATTGGGCAGTGTGCATCTGATGAACTTGCAGGTCTTATGCTGCACATCAGTACTGAACTTGCCATGTCTTCATTCATTCTAAGGAGTGCTTCTGCATTATATTTGTACTGAGCTTGAAGTAGAAGAAAAAGAGTACTAAACACATGGATTAAGATAAACTTCTTAATATTTTGCAAATTACCTTACCATATTCCACCAGCATGACAATGGAGAAGTAGTCCCAGAACATTTTTTATCACATAAGAAGCTTGGAAAGATATACTTAATAAAGAAAATATGAATGGTTATGAGCATTTCTGTATGTGTTTCCCCATCGTCATCCCCATCCCCATCCTGACAACCAAGAGAGAATGGCTATTGGGCTGGTGAAAGCTATGCTACTCATCCCTCAGTTTTAATGGATTTTCTTGCCTGATCCTGAAAGTTAACTTGAGGTGGAACTTGAGAGTAAGAAACTAATTTGCTTGCCATCTTGTATCCCATTGCAGACTCTTCCTAGTTTATCATGATCAGCATGTTCTTTTTCAAGGCTTTCAAAGGAGTTTTAGTTTGCAGCTTTCCTTCTAGACTTCTGTCTTTGTAGTTTCAAATAAAGTTATGAAAATGTGAAAAAAGGCCATAATAAAACCAAAAAGTTAAAAGATCTGAGTGTATATGTCTGCCCTAAATCTCAGGAATATTAAGGAATCCCATTGTTATTGAATGTCATGAATTGTCATGAAATCACTACATGAAAGTGATTTCTTGCAATTTTAGAAACATCAATCACTGAGTTTGGAATGCCTGCATTTGGCATTACAAGCTTCGTGTTTTCTTATACAGATTCATGAAGCACTGCACACCACAATATCTGGAGATTTAAAATATGCAAGAGCATCCTATGCCTACTACATGCCCAGAATTTGTATCTGAAATCACATTTTGGCCACAAAGGAGAAATTAATAAGCCATCACTCACCATCTTCTATGGTAATTAAGGAGTTGCACTAAACTGAGCATTGCAAATTTTCCATGTGCCAATTTGCTGCCATGTTTTAGCACACTAGCTGAAGAGCCCAGAAATCAAAGAGATGCTGGCGACTTCAAACATGAATATGTCGAGCTGTGCTGTTCTGAATGAAAATGGACACAAGTGAATGTTAACATTTTTCTCTCTAGAGTCCTTCACCCGGGCATGTTTGATGCTTTCTTCCACATGCCAGAGCTGGAATTAACTAATGAATAAACATGTCTCACTGAAATAACTTTGACATTTTAGCTAAGTTTCCACATTAAGATAAGGTTGTCCTGCCCCCCCTCTTTTGCCTCCCCCCTAAAAAAAGAGTAGAAATTTGAGAGAACCCAGTGGCTGAAGTATAGTATAAAAAAAGCTGTATGAACACTTTGTTAAATGCACAGATTTAACCCTGCTGTTTTTCTCCTAATCATTATTAATTGCCTCCAGTGGTGGACATTAATTTCCCTATTGCAGCAACATGCATCTTGAGTTTGGGCATATCCTAATATATCAAGTGGGACAGGTGATATAATTCAGCTGGTCACAGCTGGAAAGAAGACAGCCACCCACATGCAAGCAGTCTGTCAGCCTTAGTTACGCTGCAGACACCACTGCAGCCTCCATAACAACATTGTACATTCATCTCTGGGGATAACTTTACAAGAAGTATAGCCGATCGGTTCATCCTATTTAATCTGCTGTTGTCTTAGCTGTAATAAGAATGCCTTCACCTAAGCTTCAGCTGTGTGAATTTTGAGGGAAAGGGAGGAGGGCCCTTTCACTCCCTTAGGGCTGAGCCCCCATTCCTGCCTTGAGAAGTATGTGTGTTTCTACCGACGGTTTCTCTTTCTGACAATGGCACACTTCCAGGTGAAGAATGCTTCCTTGGAAAAAGTCTTGCCCAAGTGTCCTGATTACAGAGTTAATTAAACATGCAAATTGCTGCTAGCTTGGAGCCCAGCACATCCCATAACTCCACCTCGGCAGCCGTTATGTTGTATGCGCTGAATTCAAGCTGGAAGATAAAAGAAGCATGAGCAAATAAAATACTGTGTAAAAGGATTTCAGGATTTGGCCCAGAGGAATGCTGAGGCTTTATATAGGCAGGACCAGGTCCCACAGTTGTCTTTCTTCAGTTGTAATTAACCTTCTTCTGCACTGCAGCTGCCTTCACTTGTAGCAACCAGCAAAGGATACCTCATGGATGTTTTTAGCTCTTTGGTTAATTGGGATGCTGCTTGGCTGCCTGTCCAAATCATTGTCCAAACTTGCAAAAATCATATGCACCCCAAAAAAAGAAGGAAATGTAGGGTGCCGAGAATTTCTGGAACAAGATCATCCATTTCAAAATTTTTTTGCGAATTGTGAAAGCACCTTTTCAAAGAAAATCTCTTTTCCATATAAAAGAGCAAATGAATTTTGGGGATATAAAAGTAGAGCCTTTTACTTTGTTTGATGAGGCTCAAAGGCAGTTTGTGGTTAGACCAGCTTGGCAACTCCCTGCTTCACTCTTGAGTTCACAACTAAAAACATGAAGTGCAAGAGTTTAAAAACAGAACTGCTATTTAAGAGAACAAACCTTGCTGTAGAAACTTGATGTGAACTTGATGGGTCTTCTTTCTGCTCCCTAGCACTTGTGCCTTTCCAACGATTTTGATTGGATAGGTCTTATCCTGCAAAGTCTTGCTGCCTTCCACAGAGATGCTGTAAAGGACCAATGGACGTGACAGATGCCCTATCACTGAGGGATGGCACCACACAAGTGTGGCTGTTTAATGAATCAGAACACTGAGGTGAAGATGGTCCATAGCATCTTGGCATGTAGTAACACTTTATGCTGAGCCTAAATGCATTATAAAACATGTTTTTAAATGCTCAGTGATTAAGCGTGATACATAAAACCCAGCTCAAAATCACCAGCGATAAAGAAAATGTAAAAATATGTGGCTTAGAAATGGTTCATTTCTTCACCATTCCTGTGAAATAGGCCACCCTAGGAACTCAGTATCCCAAACAATACCTTGATAACCAGACCATTTCTCTAAAGGTGATACTGTGTCCTGACAGCACCTGAATTACCTTGTTCTCTGGGCCAGCACTGCCTCCTGACTTTCATTTCCCTCTTTTCCCATAGAAGGGTCATCCAGGGCTGTGTTTACCACAGTCGTCCCACAGCCCCACAGGAGGACGTGCCTTTCCTGGCTCCTCGGCTGCCTGACCCTGCTCAGCCTTGTTGGGAGAAGTCCTTCCACTTCGCTGCAAGTGGCTCTATATTTCATCTGGAGTGACACCTGATTTGGAGGTCTGGAACACAGTGTTTATGCTCATCGTGTCTCTTTTTTTTTTTTACCATTTCTAAGGCATGCTATTTTACTATCCAAGAACCAAGGAGAAGCTTTGACAGGGGAAATATTTGCTACAAAAATTCAGCAAGGAGAGATCACAATTCTGGGTATATTGTGGCTGTCATCGACTTTGATGAGGCAGTTTTTGTTATCTGGGCAGCAGAAGTGTTTGGGTTAAGCTGCCAGTGCCCCTCTGTCACAAAGCTCTCTGCCAACCTGTGAATCAGAGCTCACTATCAGAGCGGGTCAGTGACACAGCTGTGCTGCCTGCTTGGGTGGCTTTGCCTAGCAGCTTTGTTTTAGTGAAAACGGTTATTTATGAGTTATCACAAGATGACTCCAGTGTTATGATTACTGTTATTAACATGAGTATAAAGGAACAAAGGCTTTGTACTAAAAAGGAAACACGGAGGAAAAAGCCTTGTGCAGTGGTATGCAGGCTGAGTGCTTTACAGAAGTACACATTTCCCTGTTAATTAAAAGAGTTAAATTCAGGAACTGGACATTAATGCAGTGTGTTGTTCCCATTCTGGAAATACATTCCCTAAGAGTTAATAAATAATCTATGAATTCTAATCTTTTAAAGTCATTTCAGAGGGATGAAGTCATCTGCTATAACAGTGAACGTAGTACCTCTGCCTTCATGGCATTTGAATGGAAAGGTGAGCAGCTGATTGGAGGTGCTGGGCTGCCAGAGAGAGATGCCCCACAAGCTTAATGTCACTCCATTTGTTTTTAGTAAATTGAGCTGCTAGAATATTATTTCCTTCTTTTATGAAGCTTTATGCTGGATTTCTTACTACTTTGTTCCTGTTTGACAGAGCAAAAGGATTCATTTCCTTCCTATTAAACCTGAAGGGATTGCATCACCGATGCTGGCTGTTTCAATAGACCCACCTGGTGCCAGAACTACAGGAGCACCATGCTCTCATCTTGGCACATCTTATTGGAGCACTGCTGTTGCAGGAGCACAGTGAGAGCTGCTTCTGAAAAGCTTGCGGAGGATTTCTGTTTTGGTTTGGTTTTTACAGAACCTGAGCTGATTTCCCTAGAAAACCAAGCTTTCTGGGTCTGATTTCCCTATGAGGACAAACTGAGAGAGCTAGAGCTGTTCAGCCTGGAGAAGAGAAGGCTCCAAGGGGGACCAGAGAGCAGCCTTTCAGTATCTGAAGGGGATCTGCAAAAAAGAAGGGGGCAGGCTCTTCAGCAGGGTCTGCTGTGACAGGGCAAGGGGAAATGATTTCAAACTTAAAGAGGGGAGATTTAGGTTGTATATAAAGAAGTTTTTTACAATAAAGGTGGTGAGGCACGAGTATGGGTTGGTCCAGAGAGGTGGTGGATGCCCCATCCTTGGAGACACTCAAGGTCAGGCTGGATGGGGTTCAGAGCAGCTTGATCTAGCTGTTGGTGTCCCTTTTCATTGCAAGAGTCCCTTCCAACTCAAATGGTTCTATGATTCTATGATTTCAGCCTTATCTCAATCTCAGACCCTTAAATTAATCCATACCAATGCTAAATTGGAAGTTTGCATCAGGCTGTGAGCTCACCAGTCGGGGGGGATATAACACTGCTGGGTTTGGTATGCCACCACCCGACTGCTACTGGGACAGGGGTGGACCACAGAAACCTGGCTTGTGTGTGCAACATAGACAACATAGAGCTCATCTCCTGTACCCATGTTTCTGTAATCAGGTTTAATTCTCCTGTCAACACTCAAATGAAATGACACGAGGCCATCAGGCTGTGCAAGCCACGTCAACTTCAGAGTCACTCAGCTTCAGTCATCTTCTTGCTTGTGACAAAATGTCAGTTTAGAGCATGACTCACCCTCCTCTGCAGCGAGTTTTAATTGAAATCACATCATCAAAAAGCTGCAGCCAGGCACTGCTGTGCTTCTCGGTGATCACACACCCAAAGGGAACAACCTGAACAAAGTTCCATACAAAGGGAAAGAAATCCACAGGCCTGGAAGCACTCACATCCTCAGAGCAAAGATCAAACCTCCCTCATACCACCCGAGGTCTTACAGAGATGTTGCTCAGTGGGGATGCAGCCTGCTAATCTGCTGCTGAGCTCTCAGCTCACTCAGTGCCTTTTACGCAGATATCAATGGCAGCATTGTCCAGTGTGCACATTAGGGAGAGACAGTCAAAAATGGTATATCAATGATAGCATCTTTAATAGCCATAAAAATAAAGTGAGGAAGACAGGGGGTGATAAATAAAGAGCAACTCATATTGATCCATCTGCATCTGGTTGTTAGATTTCTTATACAGTTCATGGGAACAAAAATCTGTCAGTTTGTCTTCATAATAAACTGCTTCCCATTACCAGGCAGTGGGTGATCTCATGGGCTTTAAAGGAACATGCAAGGGAGATCCACAAAAAAGGATATGATGAGGATTATTAATACAGCAATAAATTTCATCAGCCTTGCCTCTTAAAGCTGGGACAACTGCACTCTGCAATAAATATAATAATAATAGTCAGAAGCTCTTGTGCAGCTCCATCATGTCCCTGTGTCAGGTTTAACATATGGCTTACGGTATGTGCTGCTTTGGGAAGACTGTGGTTAGTGCCAGACTGCATCTGCAGGCAAGCATAGAGGGGATTCTGGAGCACGTGTGCTTGGTAGGCTCCATGTGCACACCAACATGTGCTCACCAACATGTGAGTATTTTTCCATTTGAGATCCATGTGCTTGAGGCTACTGCTGGCCCCACAGAGGGATGTCTGAGCACTGAGCACTTCTCGCTTCCAGCCACGACACCCGCTTATATCTTTTGGACAGGAAAAGTGACATTTATAGTAAAGACAGAGCACTAAGCACAGGGCTCAGAAGTACTCCCAGTTTTCTATTGATTTGAACTGCTGAACGTAATTTCTGCTGGGTTTTAAATGTGGTGCTATTCTGAAGCATTGCTCTGGGTTACAACGCATTCTTCTCCCATGGTGTTTGCTCACCTCAGTTGTTGGCTTTCTGCAATTACAAACATACTGACTTCTCTCCCACCAGATTCCTAGATTCCCATTTCCCTCACCTGCGTCACAAGAGGGAGGAAGTCCTGTTATAGACAAATGGGTGGCAAAGACCTTCCAGAAGCACAGCTCTGTAAACTCTGGTCTCTTCAGCAGCACTGTGGCTTGTTTTCCCAAAGAGTGCAAGGTGAGACGAGGATGAACAGCCTGTTCCCTGCTGCAGCTCTCCTTACCCCATGCCTCCTTGGCTTCCCAGGCATTTTGGGTGCTGCTGTACACTGTATTTAATGCATGTCCCTTCAACGAGAGAGTCAGAGGAGTGCTGAGCGATATTGTTATAAACAAGCCTTTAGCTCAATGGAGTTGTTTGACAGGCTTGAGTTCTTCATCCTGCTTGTTTACACATGGGCAGACACACACACATACATACACACACTTAAATAACTTCTGCCGCTTAGAGCTCCATTACTCCCTTTGTCCTTGTATCCTTTCCTCTAATGTTTATGACCCGTTTTCAAAGGCATGTGCTGGTATCTGATGATCTGTGTCTCTTCAAGTCTGTGCACAGACACGCAATCCCACTGCCTGGCAGAGCTTCCAGGGACAGCCGACCTGCCGGCTCCCCTCCTCTGCCCCTTTCTGCGGATAAAAATGACTGATGGAGCCCATTCCTTATCTATCAGATAATAGATCTACTTCAACACAGATTCCTTATGAAACTCTCTCCTAGCAAAATTTGTTCTAGATGTGGAGGAGGCATTGGGCTAAAACCCTGGGCTTTCCTGGGTGAGTCAATACAGCATTTAAATTCTTTTTCTCTACTGACTTCTTTTGTGAAAAATTGGTCTTCTATGTGCAGCAGAACTTAGCCAATCCATACTTTTGCAGTAAGGAAAAAGACATTTTTGTAGTAAAAATTCCTCTCCGTAAGGCTGACAGCATTTGTCTCGGCTTGTGGACATTATTAAGATGCGTGCAGCAGAATCCTGACACCCAAACTGGAAGGTGGTGCCACCAAAGGGATTGAGTTATCTTCTGTTAGTTCTAAAATTCTGCCAGTGATTAGGGGAGAGAAGAAACTGTTTTGTATCTTTGGCCACGTTTCAGTGCACCATGCACTGTTACACTAAAAGCAGAACAGTTTAAACCCAGGAAAAATGCAAAGCAGCAGCAAGAGGGTTGGCTCATTTCTGTGCTCTGGGCTGTGCTTCTGCTCTGTCTCCGTGGTTCTTGGACTCTGTTTGCACATTGTACTTCCCAGCTGCACCAAACCCTTGCAAATGCCTCCAAATCCAGTGAAAATATGGTTTGCTTGCCAGTTCACTATGCTTTTTTTGGTGAAAGGAGAGATGCTCCCAGATGAAATTCCAGGACCTCACACCCAGACCAACATTTCTCTCACAAGGAATTCATAAACCATTAGAGGTACAACATCTGGAGCTCAGCAGCTGTGGCAGGGCCTGATTATCAGACACACAGCTTCCCACCCTGGGAAGACAGGCTGAGCTGGCAGTCCCATGCTCTCCTGGCTCTCTCTGCAGACAGCAGGATGTACTTGAGGGCTCTTGGATGGCCCAGTGCTCACATGAAGCACTCCCAGCACTGCAGACGGACCCCCTTCCCTTCCTATCCCACGCCTGCCAGCTCCTCAGGACCTACCCTTCACCTTCCCTGCACTATGTGGCATTTCTTCTTTACTCCTTTTCCTTGCAGCCCCTTCCCTGGGGCTCTGAGAAGCAGATAGAGACTGCAGAGGCTATTTTCTATGTATGTTTGTGGGGGGTGTATAGATGGCTACAGATTTCAGTTTGGTAAACTCCCAGAAATAGCTTTTGCAGAAGTATATATGACTAATACAACCTAAAAATAAGCCGGTGGCAACATGAAGTGTGTATGAAGTTGGGAGATGCAGATGCAGAAGGTACAGACCACTTCTCTACATAGATCCGTGTCCCAGGGAGCGCCACTATGGTGGTGTGCTTCCAACCTTGGTCTTTGTGCCTTCCTTGACTGAAGGACTTGGCTTTGGAGATTGCTCCTGCCTTCAGGGAGTGGCTGATGGAAGGTTTTGCAGAACATTTTGTTATTACATCTGAAACGAACTTCCTGAGAGGTGCACAGTTTTGCAAAAAGGGGGGGGGCTGGTTGACCCCAGCCAGCAGCACCTCTTCAGCACACCAGGGTCCCATGTGAGGGCAGTGCAGCACAGAGCAGAGCCATTGCTGTCTGTCTGAGGACCTTGCTCTTCACAAGCACTGCAAAGTGCTCAAAAGCTTCCAGCTGCTCTCCTGTGCAATTAGTTTTAATATTACCTGCTTTAGAGAAATAGATTCAAATTAGCTTCAGTGAGTTTACCTTCATTTTTAATAGTAGCACCTGAGAATCAGCAAAGTTCTCCACAAATCCAATGCCCCAAATGAATATATGAATATATTGAGAAATTAGCATGAAATGGACTACATAGCAATCTTATTTCACGTCTCCAGACAAAGACAAATGAAAATCAAGAATCTCTGCAGCTTCCTGGAAGAAAAAAAAAACCGTCTTATTGAATAAATTACGCTTGAAAAGGCAGCTGTGTTTTCTTAATGGTCAGAGATTGATTCTCAGGACTAGAAGCCTGAACCAGCAAGCAAAGTACCCACTTCTGTCTGCCTCAACCTGGGGGTTCGTAGCAGCAGAGCTGAGTAAACAATCCTTGGAAGATAATTTACTCACACAAAAGCTTTCTTTTTTTTTTTTTTTTTCTTTTTTTTTTTTTCGTTTACCGAATGTCAGTACCTTGATTGTGGCTTCCTCTAATTTATTTGTAATTCAAATTTAGCTGTTCAATTTATTATCTTTCTTCTTTTGTAACAGGTTAGATAGACTGTGAAGGGTCTACTGCAAGTATTTCAACCTGCCTGTTTCAAAGAGGGCTGAGTTCATCACCAACTCCACCACGTAGGGCTGGGTTTTTCCTCCCGCTGCATCAGTGCAGATTTTGTGATCAGGAAAAGCTGTTTGGGTTGCTGTTAATAGGTTTTGATCTGCTGGAGGAGATTTGCTTCAGCCCCAGGAAAGTGATGGTATCACAAGCTCTGCTGCGTATGAGCACAGTTGAAATGCAAATCTTCTTTTTATTGCCTTCACTTAAAATAACACACCTGCAGCCATGGGGCAGCCAAATGCATGGCCAAAACCTCATCTAACTGCCAGGTGCCTGGGCTTCAGGAAAGTGTCCTGAGGAGCTGGGACCTAGCTGCATTAAGCACTATCCTTTCTAAATGTACTAATTGTAGAGATCACAATGAAGAGAAATGATTGCAGCAATGGTGAATGAAGGATTTTGTCCCTCTTTAGGCAGGTTTGAGCCCAAGGCTCTGCTACAGCTTTGTCATGTCAGCCCAGCACTTCTGCTACATGGCAGAATTCAAGCGTGCAGATTTCAAACGGGCTTTCCATGGGTACTCATGCAATCCAGATTCTGTCTTTTGAATGTCTATGGGAAGCAAACAGAAAAGAGATGAGAAGTCTTGGCAAAGGGTATCCATTTTCAAACCACAGCCCAGTTAACACAGTTCCTGCTGCATCCTCTGGATGTGAAAGATAAAACCATAGATCAGAAACGAGTCAGCATCAGTCAACCACATCTTGGACAGGACACCAGCTCTCCATGAGTGTTTGCTGCCATTCACACTGCCACTTACCTCTCTTTTTGCATAACATGGTTGTAAATAATTATGTACTGTTGTCTTTCTGTACTTGGTGCTGGTGAGGCTGCACCTCAAGTCCTGTGCTCGGTTATGGGCCCCTCACTATAGGAAAGAGATAAAAGCCCTGGTGCACGTCCAGAGAAGAGCAACGAAGTTGTGAGAGGTCTGGAGCAGAAGTCTTATGGCGAGCAGCTGAGGTAACTGGAATTGTTTGATCTGGAGAAGAGGAGGCTCAGGGGAGACCTTATCAATCTCTACAAGGACCTGAAAGGAGGTTGTGGTGAGGTGGGTTTCGGCCTCTTCTCCCAAGTAACAGTGATAGGGTGAGAGGTTCTGGTTGGATGTTAGGAAAAATTTCTTCTCAGAAAGAGTGGTGATACATTGGGACAGGATGAGTAGGGAGATGGTGGAGTCACCATCCCTGGAGGTGTTCAAGAACCATGTAGATGTGGCTCTGAAGGACATGTCAGTGGGCATGGTGGGGACGGGTTGATGGTTGGACTAAATGATCTTAGAGGTCTTTTCCAACCTCAGTGATTCTGTGACTCTACAAAAAGGACAGTCTTACCAATAACTCATGTAGATCTGAGTAGAGGATGCATTTACAGAACAGCGCTTCCCAGTTACAGTGAGAATGAAGACCTGAGCTAGGAGGAGAGCTGCAGAATGAGGTTGAGTTACTGGAGTTTTTCTTCACATGATCAAAAAAACAGCTGTTGTTCAGAACAGCTTGTGGACCAACAAGATATCCAGCACATAAAGACAGAGACAAAAATAATTGTAACGTAAAGTTGCAGTTTAAAATAAATTTCAGATATCCCAGTTGCTGCCTTTCTGTATCACTGACAGAGCAAATCTTCATGATAAAAGCTGAGGAGGAGCAGGAAGGAGCCAAGGCCCTGTGGATAATTCAGGAGCAACATGCCATGCATGAAAACTGCTTCTGAAAAATACATGAGTGGAGCTTTGCTAAAAAATGTACAGTGGAAATGTTGGTTTCCTTGGAAAACTCGTGAGCAATAAGCAGAAAGAAGAGAAAAGCATCCCACTGAGAGCATAGCTGACCTGGCTGGAAAAGAGGTCTCCTGCCCTCCCCTCACAGTCACCAGCACCTGCAACACAATGAGGGCTGTGGGTAGCCCAGCTGGTGCCCACTGAAGAACTCCATGGAAACCCTCATGCAGAATGAGAGGGACTCAGCCACTCCAAGCAGCTACAGGAGTTTCCCTATGTTATTAGAACATTTTTAGTGGCATCAGTCCTGGTCATCACGCGGTGAAGACATGCACGAATGGACCAGCATAGGGATCATTCTTGTGCCTTTCCTCCCCAGCAAGATAGGACTGGGAAGAAAAAGCTCTTACAGAACCCTTGAAACAGGCTACAATTAGAAGTGGCTGAAAAAGGAATTTGGGGGAAAAAATAACACAGTCATTTTTTTTTCCCCACTTGATTTTAAAAGGAAAACAAAATTTTCCTAGATGTATATAGTTAGTCTATGGAAAGGAGACTTCACACAAAGTTGTTTTATTTTCTTAAAGTGGTTGAGACATCCCAAATTGGTAACTTAGCATTTCATGTTACAATGTCAGAAGGAGAGATTGGGTCTTTAAAATACTAAAATTATTTTTTTTCCTTGCATAAAAAGGAATGAATTCTTTGCTCGTATCATTCTGCCATGCTCTGTGGAGAGCTCAGCGAGTCTACAAACTTTCAGGACAACCTGTCACAGTCTCTAGGAACACACTAAATAACTGTTAACCAAAGCATGAAATATGAAACACAGCACAAGATAGAATGAAGTAAAACTCTGCTCTGCTTTCAAATCACGCATAAACAGATTTCCTTGCAATAGGCACAGCTGATTTTTTCCACTTCCTCTGTGTTTCCCTTGTGTTCTAAAAAAACAAAAACAAACAAACAAAAAAAAAACCAAAAAAAACCAGCATCTCAAAATATTCCATCTACTCCGAGTTTTTATTATCCTAAGCTGGATCTTATAAAAAATGAGCAGGGAAAGCACCACTACTTCTGCAGACGTGCTTTACTTGCTGGTTTTTAAGTCAGGAGCAGCACAGCTGACCTTGAGGGGTTTCGCTCCATGTCCCCAAATAGCTGGGGTGCAGATGGGGCTAAGATCACCCTTGCCCAGATGGCAGTTTATGGATGTTATTACATATAGGGTGCACATTAAAATCACCAAAATGTGATTTTCATTCAGTGCTTTTCACCTTGCTTTGCAGCTCTGCAGCTCTTTGCTGGTGAGCCAGCTTCCAGCCTGGCTCAGACTATGGCTGAGATTTGGTAATTCAGCCCACACTCGTGCAGTTGAGTGGTTTCCAGTGCTGTGCAGAGCAGCAGCTTCTGTCTTCCCTCTTCCCACAGAAACAGGCCCAAAACCCCATAGTTTTCAGTGATGGATCTCCCTGCAGCATAGGCATGTTTGGAAGGGAAAAACCCACAGATGTATGCCTGCCTCGCAGCTTCATTGGGAGAAACAAGAGTAGCAGGCTCTGGAAGTAAATCTGCCTCTTGCCCAGAACCAGATCACCGACAAGTGTTCGTCCATCTGCTGTCAGCAGTTCAAACCATGCATCTGTCGGAGGGGTGTTACAGTGGTGTAATTGATTGATGCTTTTTTAGAAGGGGCTGCGTGCCCACATGGTGGGGCTGCTGGGGACAGAGACACTCCTCTGGATGCTCTGGTGCTGGGTGGGAATGGTGGATTGGTGCCAGTGATGGAGGGATCCCGGCGCAGCTGTCCCTCAAATCCCCATGCCGGGGTCTCATGTGCAGCTACTTGTATCACTTACCAGCCCCGGCACTGAACCTCTGCCCTAGCATTTGCGTGTCAATCCCTGCTGTCATCACTCATCCCATGATGTTCTTACATGGACAAGAGGCGCACGTGCATGTGTTACATTCCCTGCAATACTGCAGCAGCTGGCAGTGTGACCTGCGCTTCCCAGGGCAGTGATGTCCCTTCAAGGTTGGCTGGCCATGGAACCCATGGACAGAGCCCCCAAGTTCTGCAAGGCCTCTCTAAAGTGTTGCCAGCACCTCCACCACTGCATCCCATAGCACTGCAATGTAACTGATACTCCAATGAAAATGGAGTCAGGAAGATTATGCTGAAGTTGTAGCTCATTAAAGGAAAGCACACTGAGATGTTTTTATGCTGCTGTAACTTATAAAAGAGCCAGTTAAGACCGCTTATTACGGTAATTACAACAATGTAAAGAGAGACCTAGCAAACATTATAGCACTTAGTAAACCATCATCAGGGCTTAAATGAAACATATTTAGGACTCAAACAAGGCATCTCCCACATAGCAGGGCAGGAGATGTCTGCATGGGTAGCTCGGTTGGCTGCAGTGTCCCCAGCCCCAAGAGAGGGGTAGAATTGGGACACAGGACCAGGTGGGTGGCTTTTCTGGAGACAGACAGCTTAAGGAACTCTCCTTATCCACCTCCATCACACTGGCTGCTGCAGGGATCATGAATCAAGAAAGAGACTGTTAAGGACTTACTTCTACCATGTGACACGATGCCCTAGTAAATCCCCCGCTTACACCCCCTGCTTCCAGCACCAGGAAGAACTGGACCATGGAATTTAATAGCCCTGTTGGGACTTGTCCTCCCTTAATTTATCCAGACCCCCTCTGATAAAGAATTTATGTTCTCACCTCTGAAGTTGGTGTCATCTCAGACCATGTACTCTTCTACAGCTAGATTTATACCAACATCTAATTAAAACTCTCTTCAACCCTTTTCATTACTTGCACAAACTATTTTGTCCTGCTTTGTTTTGGTAAAGCCCATATTTTCAGAAGCAGACTCTCTCACTGCAGAATTTGCCAAACTGATAAAGAATTACAGACTCCCCTGTATGCCTCTCGGTCCCTCACAGAATCTGTATCACTGCACACCCCCATGCAGGAAGCCAGCCCCATGTAGTCTACTGCCATCCTCCTTGTTGGCACTTCCAGATCTTTCTCAACACTGTCTAAGATTATAGAATCTTAGAATCATAGACTGGCCTGGGTTGAAAAGGACCATAAAGATCATCTAGTTTCAACCTCCCTACTACGTGCAGGGTCACCAACCACTAGATCAGGCTGTGCAGAGCTACATCCAGATGCTCCATGATGTCTAATCCTCACTGCCATTGTGTGCATGGCAGTGAAGCCCTTGCAGAAATCTCAAGCCTGATTTGGCTACTCTTGGCTCTGTGGTTTATGAACTGACCACAGAGCCTATAACTTCTACCCCACTTCCACAAGGTCATGCGGTCTCAGTAGGTGATGCTCACTGAGGTACTCGTGCCTCCACAGCTGGATTTTTAACCAAATATTGCTTCACTCTCAGCTGGTTTGCTTTTTCTTGAATTATTTCTTCATTCACAGTTTACTGAGGAATCAGGGCTGGAGATGCCTGCATCAATCTCCTCTCCCACAGCTCAGCTCCTGCTGCAACCAAATTCTCCTTGCTTTGATTGGCTCTGCAGCCCTGGGGGCACCCAGTTCAGCACACACTGCACGAGATGATGCGGATCATGTTTTCTCTCAAAGGAATACAATGTGCATTTGGCTCCACACAACTGGATACCAATCACCTAGAAAGAAGGTGGCATTCAACAAAGCATTGCTCAGGTTTGGTTGTCAGGTTACAACCATTCAGGGTATGCGGGAAGCCAGGTCAGCCAGCAGCATCCATTTCACCTCTAAACAATTATCCAGATGGTGCTTGGCCTGCTGTGCAGTATCCTTTACAACATCAGTGGCCTTGCACAGAGCTCTGCTCCAGTTGCCCTCACTGTAAAGGGTAAGCCTGGAAAAATAAAAAGGAAAACATTTTCCTTTTTAAATCCAATTTAAGGGATTTAGAAAAGACGCTGGATGATTTTTTTTTTTTTTTTTTTTTTTTTTAAGATCTTTGACATGGTGGTGAAAATGAGCATGCAAACAATTGCATGTGAGAACTGATGATGTGTGCCAGCGTGCAACAGGGTATTGAGTTCTTTATGTTCCTATTAATTGCAGGGGACTTGACTGGGTGACCCTGAAGGTCCCTTCCAACTCAAATGGTTCTATGATACTACGATTCTTCATCCTTTTGGCAGAAGCTCCATACTAGCCCTTTGCTGGCCTACGGTGGCTTTCCTGCTTGCAGTGATGTGTGCAGGTAGCATCACTGCTCAAAAGGGTGGGCATCAGGAAGGTCTGGTGCCAAACCAAGCAGATGAGCGTCTCCAGGTCACAGAAATGGCTGATCTTTAGGGGATCCATAGAAAATCTTGACAGCTAGCAGCCTGTCCCAAGGATACGCGCCCCAGCACCAACTGCAACATTCATGGTCTCTGCCTGCACCCATGCACTGGGACAGGAGTGCCCCCACACTGAGGCCACCCACATCCAACCAGCATCATGGCAGTTATATGGCCATCAGCTGACTGCCATTGTTGAGAACAAGCCTGATTTACACCAGTGTAACCCAGCCAGCTTGGATTTCCACTTCTGTAGCTGTAAGCAAATGCACCAGTTCTCTGCAGCCAAGCCTGACTCCAAAACCTGCTCTCTGTTATAGAGGTATTTAAGCCCCTCATGTGCAGTCTTGACATTAAAACATATTTAGATTTAAACACAGTGTTTTGTAAGAAAGTATATTTTTTTCTTTTAGCCAAATGTATTTGAATACCAGAGTTTAGCAGACACCTCCGACTAGCTGATTCATGCCTAGTTCATTTTTCCATTTAATCCATTTTCTCTGAAAATGAGATATAAGCAGTGAAGCAATACAGTTTTATTGGATCCAATGCACTGCCACTAAAACAAATATATGTACACGCAGGCTACTACATTTTTATTAAAACAAATAGAATTTAATTCAAACCAGCATTCAATAACTACAGCTTGGGTTTGTGGTTTTTTCCTTTTTTGTGAGTATGTTTTTAAAAGAAATTAAATCCTTCTGCTACTTCTGAGTATGTTCTCACAATCAAATTCATTTGACCTAGGCAATGCATATTTATCATAGATAACACATTTTTATTAAACAGAAATGTACAGAAACTAGATGCTGACAGAAATCCTAACCACATGTAAGGTTAGATCAGGAGGACAGGTAGGAGTGTTCTGATGGTTATTTGTTATGCTTGTAAAAAGCACTCAGTTCTACTCAGGATTTAATTCTTTTTCAGACTCCACATTTGGGGTGATGAATTTCTTCTCAGAAAAGAATTTTTGGAAGCCAGTGACTTTCTAGAAAAACCACACTGGCAGATACAGGTAGACCATGGAAAAGCGTTCACTGTTCACTACAGTGGGACAATAGGACTAAAATACCTGATAAGTAGTGGGGCCCTGATGATTGGTGTGGAGCAAGGGTCTGGTGCAGTGAGATCAACGTAGAAAGGAAACAGGGTCATCATTTACAGTGATATTTGCTTAATCACATTTTACAAAAGCCTTAAGTTGCACTTCCTAAACCTTTGCAGCACATCATTCCTAGGGATCCATCCTTTGAAATGCAGAGGTCATCATGTTTCCTATTACCTTCTCTTTTTCTACTTCAGTTTCTCAGAATCATGTAGACCTCAGGTTAACAGTTTTAAGCCCAAAGAGTATAGATTTATATTGGATACAAGGAAGAAATTATTCACAATGAGGAAGGTGAGGCACTGGCAGAGGCTGCCCAGAGAAGCTATGGATGCCCCATCCCTGAAGATGCTCAAGGCCAGGTTAGATGGGGCCCTGGGCAGCCTGAGCTGGTGGGTGGCAGCCCTGCCCCCAGCAGCGGGGTTGGAACTGGCTGATTTTTAAGATACCTTCCAACCCAGGGCAAACAATTCTACAGTTCTACAATTCTAGTATAGAACCACAAAACCACCATTTATCCTTTGTTTTGAGAACCTTTTGAGAAGAGGAATTGGTATCGCTCTGCAAGCCGAACTGTTTTCTCCCTAGGAAAAACACTCTGGGGATGTGTGCAGTCAACAAAGTACAGTTGGAAAGAGTATTGTAGTGAGACAGCAAAGGAACAAACAGAGAAGGAATGCTCAGCCATATCCAAAGATTTAGGCTCATAATGAAAAGCTCCACAGAGAAGGGATCTCCAGAAGAGATCCTTCCTAGTGGCAGTCAGCCCTTAAATGGGGTCTAGGAGAGGTGCAGCCAGGTTCCACCTCTTGCAGTCACACAGCTGAATTGCCTTCACCCGTGCTCCATGGCTGACTCAGTGCTTGCTGCAGGTGGTCTATCAGTGGTTCAGGCCATGACTCAACAGTTCCCATACAGGAGGCTGCTGAGACGTGTCCATCTGATAGATGAACACAGGTCTCAGCCCAAGTCAGGAGAATGTGTGCATTTAATTTCCACTCACTTATTTCATTCCTTTGTTATCGGTAAAGTTCTGGAAAAGGAAATAATTCCATAATCTTTGTATGAAAAGTAACTGCAGCATATGGTAATGGCCGCCTTTGAGCTCATGGCTGTGACAGGGATGGGAATGTTAGCACTGCGGCCATCCAAGAGGCATCTTGGCTGCACTCAAACCTGCCACGATGGGAGATAAGTACATTTACAGCCACTGAAGCATAATTTTGATTGCTGTGCAACCCACTGTGGCTGACAGAAGATGTTGGGTTTACAGATGTCTTGGCAGGATTGGTGTCAGAAGGGAGTGCACAAAAATAGGGAGGTTAAGCAAGAGGGGCATCTCCTGATGCATCCTCTGCTTTTTCCTCCCACATGCTACAAGGCACTGAGCTGTGTTGACCTTCCCTCCTGAATCAAGGGCTCTCTCTGGAGTGTCAGTCAGGAAAGCATCATTAGATAGCGGTTGTGGGGGTGTACCATCCCCTCCATATGGGCTGAACAGCTGTCTTTGCAGACTTCCCAGCCAGGGGAGCAAAGGATTGAGTTCAAGACCCATATCCAGACATCCTCCCCCACATTGTGCTGAATGGCAGCACGGTGCAGGTGACAAAATGCTTCCCCTATTTCCAATCCACTTTGTCAGAGGCCAGCTACCACTCCCATGCCTCCTTCTCAGTGACGACATTTCCAGTCAGCAGCTCGGCAGCTGCGCCTGCCTGTCAGGCTTCTCCTCCCTGCCAGCCTGGTGCAGAGAGAGGAAAAATCCCGACCCGACTCCGAACAATTTTAATTAATACTGACATTCATCAAGCTGCAGAGGAAACAACTGCTGCTTGTTGCTTGGCTTCAAATGAAAATAGTAGAAATAAATGGAACTGTCAGAAAGTTGTAGACCATCCCATCTTCAATACAGCTAATGCACAGAGAAATGAGTTGTGAGCAGCAAGAGATACAGAAGCTTGTGGAGAAACTGATGGACTGCCCAAGAACAGGCTTTTTCTGACAGGCAGGCTGCTTCCAAGATCACTCTGCCTTCTCCACTTGTAGATAGTTTTACTTGGGATGCTGAAGGTAAGTCTGCTGTTCTGCACCTCTCTGCAGGCAATGGGCACACCATGCTCTGGATATACTCTGTATTCAAAGCCAAAAGTCAAGTTCTCCCAGCAACTGCCTGCCTCGCTTGTACTGACAAGGTGAACAGGTCTGGTACAGGCTTACCATGATAGAAAAGGCAAATAGTTGCACTGTATCAGTGTAAAATCTAGACAGTACATACTTGTTCTTCTCAAAGAACCATTAAGCTCAGAAGATCTCTAAGATCATGTTCCAACCATCAATCCATCACCACCACATTCCCTAAACCACGTCTCTAGAAGCCATCTACAAGCCATCTGAGCAGTCCTACAAGCCACCCTACCAATCTGCTGGTCATCCAATAAACCTTCTCAATGTTGTTGCAGAAGCATTAGCATTATCTCAGCTTTCTACCAAGAAAATCTTTGAATGTTTCTTCCTGCTTATTGACAGATAAAAATGCTTCCTTGAACTCCTCTGTAATATCTATTTCCTGGACAAGAAATAACATCTGAGCTGATACCCACAAAAGTTTATTAAAAACAGCCAACCAACTAATTGTGAACTTGTTAGAACTTCATATTTCAAACAAACTTCTGTAGGGCAGGAAAAACTGATTTGTAATCCCTCTGGGAAGGTTAGCTCCTGCTGTGGCCCAGAGTGCCCTATGGAGACCCTGGGGACAGATATCTCCAGTAATGATTTGGGCTAAAAATATTCTGATGCAGACCTGCATCGACACCAAGTACCTGTCAAGATAAAGTAGTTCTGTCTTCCAGGAAGCAAGTCATGTAATGACTCACCAGTCTTTCCCAAGTTATGAAGTAGGGTCAATAACAAATAAAGACACAAACACATCCAAGCTCATGTTCACTTTCATACAATCAGTGAATACTAAGATGCCATGATCATGAAGTAAACAAGAGAATTAGGCAAAGCAGGTTATAATAACAAAAAGAGAATAGATAGGATGCTTACCTGTATCCTGGGCTCACTTACAAAACTCCAGCAGAGTAGATCTCCAGAAGAGATCCTTCCCTACTGGTAGCCAGCTCTTAAATAGGTCTAGGAGAGGTGCAGCCTGGCTCCACCCCTTCTGGCAGCACAGGTGAATTGCCTTCACCTGTGCTCCTCTGGCTGACTCATTGCTCACCTCTGGTGATCAATCAGAGGTTCAGGCCATGATTCAGCGATTCCCATACGACTTTTTTTTACCTTACGTGCATACTGCATGAGTGGACTTAGGAAATTCTGCAAAGAGTTCAGAAATTACAGAATCTGACCCTGATGGTGTTTAAATAGCTGTAGGCCCCAAAACTGATGGGCAGACACACACACACCTGTATGGATGATTGCCGCAGAATGGGAATCTGGATTCAGTCACAGCGTTCAACTTATCAGAATATCTTCATGACCCTTATTTTTAAAGTAATTGCTTAATATAGTACAATAAAGCAGTTATCCTTTAGTGACTTTCAGATGGGCCCTCCAATTCTGAAAAATAACTGTGAATGACAAATTATTCCTCCAATATCACTGAAGTAAAATGCACCTCTTTTTCCTCCTTTAGCTCTAGCCAGCAGCAACTGTTGACTGCTGATAGCTTACAGACAGCACATTTCCCTTTCAGGAAACAAATATTGTTTTATTTCATCGAAAAAAATATCCCCCATAATGTCAGCTATGAAATACAGTAACTGGTCTTCAGCAATACATTGAATTATACGCACCTAAAGTATTGGAGCCCATAAATTCATCAGATGGTGCAGGCCAGGGGGCTTGTGGAGTGGAAGGGATTTGTCTCTTGTCCCCCCCAAGGGAGAACTGTCACCCCACTGCTGAGATATTGTTTGAGTGGTAGCTCTCCTGGGGCAGAACAGGTAGAACTTGCTGAGTCTGTTTGTGATGTGCTTATCTATTATTGACATTCATACCCTGTAATAACTCAGAGAATATAAATAGAAAATATATCCACTCAAAACATTCTTTGGATCCTGAAATGACAAATTCCTACTGCAGAAAAGAGACTAACTGGGTTCCTGCCAGCCCAGTCCCAGTGGCAAATACTTTGCCATCTTCTGTGGTTGGTTTCCAAAAGTGTGCACTTGTGGGGATGTGTCAGAAAGCATAAAAGAAAATCATAAGTAGCGTTAATACCACTGACACGATGTTAAAACCTACTAGCATCAGTTCAGCAATTACATCATCTACGCTGGCAAAGATGATCTACATTTCCCCTACTTATTTTCCTGTATTTTTGGGATCCTTGTTCTATTATTTTTATCCCCCTGACATTCTCCTCTGATCTTTCTTCCATCTTCTCTAAGCACGGTAAGATGTCCTCTTAACAGCCTCTGAGAGATACTTCCTACTTAGTTAGCTTTGTGGTGGTAAAGCTAAGTAAGTGTTGAATCTCATTTTCCAATACATTCTAACAAAGAAATAAAATAGCATTGAATGTAACAAAATACATTTTTTTCAGGCTAAATGAACAGTTTTAATTGTTTGGGTTTTTTTCCATGCTGGTAATGATTTTTTTCAATGCTGTGTTATTTCCATTATGGCTTGCTTTGTAATTCCTAATCCATGTCAATTTTGAGCAACTAATTGAGAGTTAAAACACAATATAGCCTCTTTAAAATGAGAAGCATCCTTGCCTATACTAATGAACAACTTTGCTTGTTATCGTTAAGTTTATGCAGCACTTTTTGCAGCATGTACTTCTATTTCACCCTCCTGTAGTTCTCCCATCAAACGGGTATCATTATGAATAGTTTTGCCAAGAACAACAAAAAATCAGTTGATCTGAAATTTCAGTGAAATAATGAGACCGTGTCTTCTGATTTTGTCATTTTGGAGGAGATTTGGTTTAGCTCCCAAACTATGACTTCCATCAGATGGGCTTACATTAAGCTGGATTTGCCACCCTTGCACCTGTAGGGAAGATGTAAGCTGTAGGCAGTCTCAGGGAGAAAAACACAGCATACCTCTAATTTCAATCTATGCATCTCCCTTTTAATGTAAACAATCAATCACTATAGAACAAAGTGCAATACCAAGTCTTTTCCCCACTGAGGTCAAGTAGTGACTTTGAAGCGAGAGAACAGGATTCACTGACAGAATGATAGACAGTTAGCACATGCTATGTTTAATTGAAATGAATGAACTTGATTATTTGGTTTCCAATAAAGCAAAATAAATGGCACGTAAGTCCATAAATAATTAAGAATTTTTGGTTGTTTCTTTGTTATTATTTTTTATGCTGAGAAGTGGGTCACTCGGTATGTGCATAAACAAAGAAGATAAATGGCTGGAAGAGGAATGAATTTTCCATAACCTGATTAAAGGATACGTCTGGCTCCTTGGAGAATGTTATAGTGCTTAACGATTTTGTTGTTGCTGTTCTTAATGTGTCTAATGTTTGCTGTTTAAGAAAATCAAGAAAAATGTTAAAAGGTTGCTCCAGAAGGGAGCTGCGAGCCAAGGGAAGGATGCAGCTGTATTTAGCCAGCAGACTGAGAGGAGAGAAAGCAGATTCCTTCACCTTAGCACAGGGTAAAACCTCACTTTACCTAAAATGAGGGGCTGGTAAACTCCCCAGGACTTGCGTGCTCTTTGTGACCTGGGGCTGGGGAAGAAATCCCAGCACACTCAGTGTAGAATTACTCTTATGGACTGAAGATGTTCTTCAGCAGCCACTTCTCTGGGGCTGGCCATAGTTGCAGCTGTCTGAGAGAAGGCATGAATGCCCCGGGATTCCACTGCTTATAAGCAGGCTCTGCAAGACCATCAATTTGCACCAATTCCTGGTGTTAGCACTCCCCATCACTTCATGAAGTTCCCTTTCCCCCCCCCCCCCACTTTATTAAAACCAAAGTGTTCCCAAAAGAGACAGCCTGTGCTCTTTTGGCAGTGGCTGTGAGACTGGACTTAAAATGGGTTGTGTTGTTGTGTTAGCATGCTGCTGGTGTGGCTCTGCAAAGTGCAAAGCAGTGGAGGGAAATGGCAGATATTGGCAATTTATAGCAGCAAAAGTTGAGGAAAATGCATTAAAGAAAAGACAGTTCCCCAGCTTTAGGGCTTCCTCTCCACCAAACTGTGAAATTCTGCCACAGACAAATGGAGGCGTGAGAATCCCTAAAATGGTTAGGTACAAAAAATCCTTATTATAATAATACACAAAGACTCTTTTGTGCTGTGAAATGACTGGCACCTTAGCCACAGCAGCTGCTGTTAGCGATCCCCTAAATGACAGTTATGAGGATGATGACAGTAATAATACACCTTTGAAGGATAAAGCCTTTATTAAAGAAAAATTAAGTAAATTAATTCCTACTATTACACAGTAATTTGTTTAGGGTCACAGAAAGGTTGAATTCAGCTCTCTTCAGAATCAATGCTTTTCAGGCAGGAATGTGCATCTTCTTGGAAGAGAAGCTCTGTTTGTTTCCTGCAGATATATTTGCTTTTTGCATAGCTACTGCCATAATATCATCAAGCCCGTCTTTGTTAGCAGAGGATCCTTTTCACGTCGCTCACCATTTTAGTTCCCATAACAACAGAATGCATTTGTATCGGAAACCCAGCTTCTCTCAGCTCTTTTGGGTTAAGATTGTTTCTTCCACCTAAAAGAAGCTCATGGCACACTAGAGCTTTCTGCAAACCTGAAAACTTGTGTAGTTTAACACAGCTGGTGATGCAGTGAAGTGCGAACTACTGTATTTAAAAAAACAACTCCAGGTGATGTGACAATTTCAAATGTCTGCAGCTTTTGGCTGGGCTTATACCTCTTGCAGCCAGAGATTGCTACCCCATATCTGCGTTTTCTAATTAAGATATGAAATACATGTTGTTGAATGTGCCTTTTTAGATTCCAACAGATTCATTGTGTATTTATGAAATTACACAGCCATACCAAAGTTGGCCAGCCTAGCAAGGATTATCTTCAGCCTATAGCTCTTTCCCCGAATTCAATACTGCAGGCACAATTTAATGCAAACCCAATTTATGACTTAATGCTCCAGGGACCATGGTGGGAGATTGTTACATTATTCTTTTCTAATCCTATTTGTGTTTTAATTTGCTAAGTCTGTAATGAGGTGCATGCCTTGAATAGATTCAAGATCTTTCACATTGCTTTTGACTTTGTTTAATATAATAGATTGTACAGTTTGCATTCAGAATTGAGGTGTTCCAGTCAGTACTATCTCTTCATTTTCAAAACTAGAGTGAATAAAATTATGTTCTGAAAGTAATTGTATCCATGTTTCCTTGTTTATCACTTAATGGTTTATTTCCTGTTATAATTTTCTGTTACACTATGTGAGGTCACAAAAATCAATTCTCAATGGACTCTGACTTGACTGTTTGAAATTACTCCCCCAAACACTCTGAAAATATTATGGAGAAAATAAAGCACCCACTACTAAGTGGCTGGCTATACTGCTGCTCTTTTTTTGTGGGTTTTTTTTTTTGTTTGTTTTTTTAACTGCTTCCTTAATCTTTTTGTGCTGATGAACCTACAACAGAAATAAAGATAAATAGAGTAAAACTTCAGCTACAGGAAATACACAAGTGATTACAATCAACTTACCTTTATTTATGCAAATGATTTCTGGTGAAAAATCTACCTCAATATATCCAGAGCATTTTTCTCTGTTTTCTCTGATCAGTTTTCTCTGATCATAGTTACATTCATCTATACAGAGAATAGAAATCCCTCTTTCACGGTATTTCTAAATTTGAACTTTGGTTCCCTTTTGTTTTGAGAGAGGAAAAAAAACCAAAACAATTCCACAAAATATTTAATCATAATTATAAAACATACCATACTGTAAAAACGTAATAATTCAGAGAGAAAAAAAAATATTTGAAAAGGAATCATTCAATGCCTTGTTTCAAAGTGTCAGGATAGGAAAGGATGGACAGAGAATTGGGGAGGGGACAGAAAGCAGTACCATCACGATGGCTTGGATGTTTGCTGAGCTCTTTTATCAGACAGGATGCTGCACTAACATCATTTTTTGATTGGTTCTCCTCGCTCTGTCATACGAATCTGTGTCCTGAGTTCTGTTCTGCCCCTAAGAGCCACACAGGGAGAATGTGATGGTTTTGGTTCCAGATGGATGGTCAGAGCCATTTGATGTTTTGTGAGCACTGGCACTACAGAAATCTCTGTTATGCTCACAAAATACAACTGGAGAAACTGCAGTGTCACTCCACCGACGCTCACCTTTTAGTGATCTCTATCGGTGTCTGTTCTCCCTGCTAAGTGCCTTCTTGCAGGACTAGTCAGCCATTCCTCTTCATTAGCTAAGGAATTCTGCATGCTTTCTTGCTTGTTTTCCTTTCCTGGACATTGTTTTCCCTGGATCTATGCCTCTGGGGAGAGGAAGAAGCCAAAAATCTCCACATAACACCAGAGGAAATCCAGAGGTAATCTTTTCCCATGGTTTTGTTCCATAATGAATGAATGTCTCCACCCAACGCCAGCACAGCACAGCCTTTTGAGTTGGAAATAGAGGAGTTTAAACATGCTTTGGAATAGTGAAAACTCTGGTAACTTAATTAATATCTTTCCAAATATACTTTCTGTTCAGTTTTCAGATAGATTTGTGAACTAATAGATCAGAATAAGAGCTATCTTACAGAAAACTTGCATTGTACTGAGGATACTCTGAATACATGAAACATTCCCTTGTGTCAACGCATTCCTCAATTCTTTGTTTTAAACAGAAATGAGCACAAAGTCACTCCCACCTTCCTCAAATTTTGGGAGAAGGAGAATGAGGAGTTTCAAATCACTGCCTCTGAACAGATGGGTATTGGATCAATTGCCACAATGCCTTTATCTTCTATTTTGGACACAGTCAAAATCTCTCAAAAACATTGAATTTGGTAAATCCAGACACCAGTGAGGCCCTGACCTCGTCTGACACTTTTAAACACTGAGAAAATACCTACATAGAGCAATACCATCTAGAAATACTCCAACCCCAACCCTGATTTAATTGAATATTGGACACAAAGCCTAAACTCTAGTACGCACCTTGAAGGTAAATAAAAGTCTTTATTTCTGATTGGCAGCTTCATCAGAGTAGCCCTTGGTTATGAGTAATTGCTCCTGGATATGGTGCCATCTAATTTGGTACAGTGTGCCTGGAAGTGACTGGTGATGGTAGTGATGGAACGACACAGAAGGAAGACACCTGAGGTTTAGCTGTGGGATGAAGCTGCATAGAAAGCACCCAAGTCTAAATGAATGTACTTCAGATAGTCATCTTCACAGAACACAAGTGGCCTTTGGAGTTCTTCCTGGTCATCTGGAGGATAAAATAAATTCTTTCTTTAATTGCTGGGGTTCCTGACACCAGGTATCTACCATGGTATCACTGTATTGAATCATGCCATGGCACAGAAAAACATGAGCACATACATTATGTGAGGATCTGGGCATCTGAAATGGCTCTTTGGTAAAATGAGATGCTTGAACCCAGCAGTGAGAGGCTGAAAACATTTTCACAGCTTCTGCCTTGCTGAAACCCATCAGCGTTGCCTCTCTGCCTCACTTTCACATGGAGTAACGCCTCTCAACCATGCCCTGACCTAGCCAGATTCAGAAATCAGATAAACTTCCTCATTAGTTCCCTGAGGGAAACCTTCAGACATGACTAATGCACCACTGGGACCAGCCTGGGCTTGGCAGCTACCTCACTGCTGTAGGAGATGTGAGTTGGAGTTGTCTCAGGCAGAGGAGTGCATATTTCCCACTCTCTAGGTAAGCATTCTCATGCTGGGCTTTTATTGCAAAAGCAGGGCATGAAGCATTTATCATCCTCTGCCGTTTACAAGGAGACAGCAGCAACTAATCCAAGTTCTCCCTAAATCTCCCGTGGACCCCAGAGCAGTCAGCATGTTCATTTCCTCTGCAGATGCCCATTGGATGTTGCAATCAGTTGAGCACATTGGAGGACACATGCCTCTACAGTAAGGGTCAAGCAAGCAGGGCTTTAGGCTCCTGTAGCACACAGTACTTGAAGATGGGCTTCCTCTTATTTATTATCAGCTTCCTCATGGTTGAGTGCCTCAGTTACACTAACCTGGGCTTCTCCTTGAGTTTGCAGAGATGGACGCTTCCCAGGGCCCACACTACTGCTTCTGTTGTGACCAAGTTTAGCTTTGCCTTCCTTTTGTTTAAGAGTGCCCAATTAGAGTAATTGTTTTTCCATGCTGGTAGGATAAAAGAGCAGCACGGGGGAAGAACCTACCCTACCTTCTGGGGTTGGCCAAGAGGGCTGCGGTGCTTGTCCTCACAGACCAGCACACCTCCCATTTCCATCATCCTCTGCACCTACAAAAGTGCCTCTCACTTGCTGTTCACCGCAGCCAATGCAGCTTTAGCAGTAAAACCAGACTGCCAAGAGACAGCTGGGGAAGTACTTCCAACACTGGAAATAAATTCAGTGCCCACAAGATAAAATGTCTTCAGTGGGTAATACAGTGCTTGGATGCCGAAATTCCTGGACATTGCATATGCTTGTGGCTTTGTCGCAAGTATTTTCTTCCTAAAAACATTAAAAATTTTGTTATAATTCCTGAAAGACAGAAAACATCCATTCCCTGACCAATAAAATCAGATATTTGTGTTTGTTTCTTTATATAGATGCATGTGAAAGTGTGAACATACATCTATATCTCTCTATTAAAAAAAGTAATGTGCTTTAGAGACATCTCACCTTACAACGGCTATCTATACATTAAAAAAACAAAAGACAGCTGTTAGGTGATCTCTCCAGAAAGCTTAGGCAGCAGTAGCTGACCTTTTTCATGTCACTAGCATGTATTAGCCAAAATAACACTTTAACAGTCTTTAGTACTAGGCTATATGTTCTGTTATAAGGAATAGCAAATGTTTAATCATAAATATTTTAATGGCTTCAGGGATTCATGGTATTCAATGACTGTGTTAAATGATAATAATCACATCTGGTTTATTACTGTAGTAATTCAGCAGCTTCTCTTCAGTAGTTATTTTTTATTATATGTGCTGTGCTACTGTCATGGTCATTTATAGTGGTAATATTTTAAAGTGGCTCATTTGTTTGTTTAAGGACAGTTTCACAATATATTTCCGTATTAATATACATTTTGTACTATTATTTCCAAGCTGCCACTGGAAAATTGATCCCGACTTGTTACGATGAGAGGGGCTGGAACCTGTGCAGAATGCCAACGCCGAGAGCGAGAGATGGAGCAGATGGGTAGTGTACTGGTCTCCACTGGGCTGTAATTGCTGCTGAGTCTTACTCATAAATGAAGGGGTCCATTAAGAAATAGTTAACTAATAATAAACACGAGGGGAGGATTTGAATCAGGCAGAGCAAAGACAGAACTAGGAAAATGCCATAGCTGAACCATCATAAAGCAACTGGATGTGGCCATTTTACACATTATTACCTGATAACGCTCCCATTTTTTGCATGCTAGTACACTTATAATGGAGGAACTTTTACTAGGGAGACAAGGAAGAACTGATTGGTTTGGCTGATCATTTCATTCAGATACCTGCTCACTCAGTCACATGAGAGGTCTCATTTATCTTAATGGGATCGCTCACGAGAGTAAAGGTTTGGAGTATCAAATCATATATCAGCACAAATGGGACGAAACCTGCAGGACTTAGCTATCAAATTAGAGGAGGGACCACTCAGGACTAGAAAGACCTTCCTGTCATTATTTTCTCCCCTTGGAATTGTAATTTTCTAAAGCCTCATGTTTCACAGCATGCTGTACTTCCCAATCATTGCCATCCTAAGGCATCTGGCACTCGAGTTATTTACCTGCAGAAAGTCAAAGGTGAATATATAGTACAAAAGAATCACTTGGAGGGTGACATCTATGACATCTGTGAACATACATGGCAACTCTCATCAACTCTCATCAGGCTCTGCTCAATTCTCCCTGGCAGAGCAGTCCAGCCCAGGAAGGTTTCCACTGAATTTAGGGGCAGCTTCTGGCCATGAAGGCTTGCATCAGAGCTTGTCTGTGTGCTGAGAACTTGCACTGTCTCTATAGCTGAAGCAAAATAATTAGGAATCCCATTCATGGGTGGAAATAAAAAACGCAAATTGCAAAACTTGCCTGTGAGAAAAAGAAATGGTAGAGCAAGGGTTAACTTTCTGCTCTTGTTTTTTTTTTTTTGCTCCTTACTCTCTATTTCCTCTCCCTTTCCCACTTTTAATGGCTTGGTGAAGGCATCTCTGTTTAGTTCAGCAAAACCTCTCCACTATCCTACCACACAGGATGTATTGAGTTGTTGTAGCAAAAGTTAAAAGGAAGCTAAGGACAATTATTAGTGCTTCTTTCCTGCTCCATTTTCTATTTGGTTTGATTGGATGGTGGGCTGAGGGTAAATGGCTTTTATAGCACTGAATGATGAATGGCTCTGAAATAGTCTGTAACCAGAAGTGCCGACTGACATGCTGCTGATTTAACTGACATGAGGGGTTATGTTTGTATAGAGTCACTTAAATAAACATGTGTTAGGCTGGAGCCAGCTACGCCAGCACTTCTTCTTTGCTTCCCCTCCACCCTCCATTTATCACTAACAGATAACGATAATGATTTGATCTTCCTATCAGTCATTCATTATATTAATTAATTCAAATGTAATTGTTTTGAATGCCTCTCCATTGCTCTGGGTACTTTGTACAGCACTTAAAGCACACACACTATCAGAGAACAAAATAAATCCTCAATAAAAAGATACACTCATCAAACGGGTTCCTTCAAACTAGCAGTCCCTTTCATCCAGCAATTATCTCCTTAGCCTTCAAAGCAGCCTCTCTTTGAATGCTCAGGAAAATAAATGGGTCCAGGAGCTTGACAAGGAGTTCAACTAATCCTGGCTTTCACAAAGGGAGCCAAAGCAAATTCCTCTGAGAAAAAGCTCTGTTAGGAGATCCCTCTTTCCTCTACCCCTACTTACCTTTTGTGCTTGTTCCTTTGTGGCTTCTGTGACTCTTCATCAAATGTGATAAAGGTTTTTATTTCTCTTTATGGCTTTTTTGTTTCCCAGGTGAAGTGCTGAAATAAATTTCCAGTGCAAGCTTTAAATATATGTCTGCTGACATTGAAACCCACATTTATGTATGATTACAGTAGGCAAAACAGGATGCAACCATTTGTGTTTAATTTGTGAATCAGGGAAGAGCTCAAAACCAGGATATGAATCCATGCAAGGGCCATTCTGTCAAGTAATTCTGCTTGGCTTTGGAATCCCATGCTGACCTAACACTCAGCAAAGCCCTATTACAAGATTCAGACAGACGTATGTTTAAGTAACACCAGAAATACATGGTTACTCCAAGTGTTAATCTGAAATAGCATCTAAGAGTGTGGTTTCAGCACCCACAGACAGATTCCTTTTACATGCAGTAGTAAATGTAGTAATTTAAAAATTCTATAATTTGCCTTCACTGTTATTTTAATCTAATACTCTATACATTTATCTCCTATCATTGCTCACTGTGAGTTCTGTCCCCAGTTTCCATGAAAGCCTACGCACTCCTCAGCAACACAAAAGATGATCTACTCAAAATAATAAATACAATAATGCACTGGCTTGTACATCTTAATTATTATCTATTATTGCCAGGTGTTGTAAAGTCGCAGCAGAGCCAAGGCCATCTGCTTTCAGCCTATGCTGCTGTATAGAGTGGAGGAGAAATGGACTTTGCTAGAGATCATGGCATGACTTCTAATGTTCTGCTTACTGGATGCAGAAAGACCTTCCAGCCCTCTGAGACTCTAGACCCACGCCTTTGGGCATTCCTGCAAAGGGTTTCCTAATCCTGGGCGAACAGGGTCAGACCTGGTGTGACTCAAAACCAAGAGCAAATCTCTGCTTCCACTCTTGAGAGCTTTGGTTTCAGTCTTAACTGGCATTTTAATATGGTTTCACTCTTCTTTTTCTTTCTAGCTCAAGGCACCAGGATGGCTATTGCTTTACTTTACTCTGAGTTCATTGCAAGTGTCCTTAATGACGTCAGCCTGATTCTTGGAAGAATACTTACTAATTAACTTACCTCTCTGCTGTGCTGTCTGGAAAAGAGCCTCCCACCCTGGAGAACTAAAGAGTTACAGGATGTAGTGGTAGCTGTTGCATTTCATGTCTTTTCAGCAGCATGATGGATTTAACTCACCCTTGTCTGACTATTTGGATTCTGGAGAACATGGTATGAATGATTTCTATCAGGTCTAAGCAATGTCTCATTGGGGACCTAAATTACATGACAGAACTCCTTTAAGGGAAAAGGAAAATTAATACCGCCCTCTATAAATTATCTGGGACAAACAAACTAGTTGCTCAAACTTGTTGTACTCCTGCCAGGAGTCATAAACTAGCTAGCTGTGTTTAAGAAAAGTAGAAACTGTTTTTCCTACCATGGAATAAACAGTCTCTAGGTTCTATTCCTAACCACAAAAGGCAAATGTATGCAACTCTCCAAGAACCAAATTCTACTCACTTTCCAAATTCACTTAATCTCCACTCCTCAGAGATTAATTAACTCGACGGGGAAGCCAACACTGAAGTTGGAATAGAGGTGTTTTTTGAAGTGAGTGCTGTTCTGTTCATCTAAAGAAGCTGCTCTGCTGAGGCCAGCAGAAAAATCTGCAATATTTAACCTTGACTTTCCCATTTTGCAGTTTTGCAAGTAAAGTCTTGATTTTTACAAACAGCAATCCAAGAAATAGATACTGGAAAGAGAAAGTGTTTATCTATCTCCAGAATTAATTGCAGAGATTTCTAAACAAACCACAGAAGAAGCACACATTCACACAGCATATACAATATATACATGCTGTGGGGAATGGTTTTTTTTTGGCTTTCTGATAGAAAAAGTTGATACTCTTGAACAAAATTCAGGAGACCAGAGGCGCTGAATCCCATTTACCACTCAAGAGTTGCTGCTTCATTTCACATGAGATCCTGGCAGCAAGGTCTATGGGGAGCCCCAGTACTGATTCATGCTCTGTCATGTGCAGAGAAAGGCAAAGAGTGTCATGCCTTCATTCAAGAGCATGTTACTCACATGACTACAGAAAATCCACAGCTACACACAAGGGTAATCAATGTGGAGACATCACTGTGAGCTCAACGGGGATATCTGGTTGCTGCAGCCCCCCCAACATTTTTTTGTGAGCTGTATGAGAAAGGTTCTTGCTCAGTCCTGAATGTCCCTATCATGCTGGTTTCAGATTCCCCTTCAGGGGCATGGCCATGCTGGTGTTAGGTCAAACTGACCCATTCCATGTCTAATAAGCCTACCTTGAGCATCTCTGGATTGAAAAGTCCCACAGCGAAACAAAACTTGTAGATGTACGTTCGGTGTCTTTGTCACATGAATCGGGATTTGAGGCTGGAAGGAGACCAACAAACTCATTTTGCTTTGGGCGAGAGTCACTTTGTATTCAGCTCATGCAGGTGAAAGATAAGGGCTTCCTTCACCAGCTCTCTGTGCCACTGGTTAAACCAAACCCTTCAATTTTCCATTCCAATACGACAGAGATCCACGGAAACTAACTGATACATACACTAGAATAGAGAGTTATCATAGACTGGAAGATAAAAGTGTGCTTTCATGAGAAAAAACAAGGCTAATCATGATTTTTTTTTCATGTTTACAGACTTGCACACACTTCACCCCCAGGAGTAAAATTATGAAAGCTCCAATGCTGTTGAGGGAGCTAAGGATTCAACACTCATGTCCTTTCCCTAACCCTTCTTTTAAATTACATGGCATTGATCTTGTTGCCCTGACTCCATAAACAGGACTTGAGATCATACTGTAATTACGAAGAAACAAGAAGTTGCCCTGTCCCAAACTCTGAGCCTGTACCCACCCTCTGGCTTCCTCCCTCAACTGTGCATGGCTGAATTCTTGGGGCTATCAGCAGACTATTTGATCTCTCTTGATGCTAGCTTACCAGTGACTTCAAGAAGTCATTTAAACACTTCTGTGCTTTGGTTCTACAAACAAGGTGGTAAAGCAAGTGATTGAGATGCTGACTTATTTCAGATTCATTTGAATTAGCTGCTTGATCTGTCCAGGCATCTTTGAAAAGCCTCTCAGCACATACGCTCTACACAAAATGCATTTCAAAATTTAATCCACTATGTCTGAACTCAGCTGATTTTCAAAAGGGAGTGTAATTATCAGTTTTTCAGTAATTCTAGGTTAATGATTAGATCTTTGATGAAACGATTAATCCTCCACTACAGTGTTCTTAACCTTCTGAGCATTCTTTTCTGAACAGAAGCATAGAATCATAGTTGGTCTTACACTAAAAATGAGGAAAAGATGCCCCCACTGAAGGTAAAATTATTTAGAAGTATTCTTGCTTCCTCCTCAGCTGTTCCTTCGCTATTTTCCTTCTCTAACTTTTGTGCATCACCACTGTCAGTTTTATCAGTATCCTGTGTCTTTTATCACACCAGAGAAAATCTCCCAACAACGAATATACATCTGCATTTTCTCTGTATTCTTGATCTATTAGCAAATTTGCCAACTGATCATTGCAAGTGAGTCATTTTTATTTTGAGGAGACATTACTTCATGATTTTTAACCAATGCAAGGTAGAAAGCAACAAGCTAGTGTAGATACCAGGGAAATTTTCATTCCAAACTAGGTCAGGAACTCATCACCTGTTTTATACCTTAGGATATGATATTAACTCTGCTGTTTCATCACATTATCTAACTCATTATCACTGCTATCTGAATAAAAGGTCCCCTTTTCCAACATGTAGCCTCTGAGTTCCCTTCCTGTCCTTCATCCTTTTATTCACCTCTTGACTGATTTCTTTGGAAAAAGTCAAGACAATAGGATTTCCCAAAGCACAAAAACATTTCTGCACAGGAAATATTCCTGGGCTCTACACTGCAGCAGACTGCCATGTGTGGTCATTCTGCCTTCTGACTGATGCTGCACACAGGAAACAGGTTGAAAGCTTGGTGATTGATGTGGGCTGCTGGATCTGGTCAGAGGAACAGACGTGTATTAGCTTCCTGACCTAACCATGGAGAAAAAGTTTTAATGCCTTTAAAAATGCCCAATTGCCTGATTTTGCCAAGCTAATTTGACACATTACCTTATTCATGTGCTATCATTTTCATCCCAAGGGCATACAAACCGGGTAGCACAAAAAGACATGTTCAACTGAATAATTGGTATTCAGCCATGCAGAAAGAAAATTGAATGGGCAAAAGGTCCAGCTGCATATCAATACCTTCTACTGTTGTGATATTCAAAAAACAAGAGAGTATCTTTCTTTCCTTCTTTCTATAATTCAATCTACAATTATCAGAAATCCTTCACATACTACTTAGAACCCTAAATTAAAAGCAGAAGAGTATGACAGCATGATGAAATTAATGTGGGCAGCAGGGCAACACTAATGACCACATCAAACACTCACCTTCACCTTTTTGGGGAGGCTAGGTTGTTGGGTTTTTTAAGTTTTAAAACAAAATTGCAGTGATATATGAAAGAGATGAATAATTCTGTACATATGGCAACTGACTGCAAATAAAGCAATGCTATTTGTCATAGGAGCATGTTAGCATGCTCTTTTCACCATCAGTTAGCTACGAAGCTTGACAATTCACATAATCATTTAAGTCTATATAATAATCTCCTATGAGATTTTTCCATGCTGTAACATTAACAGTATACCAGTATTAAAACTCTGGGTTGCCCAATGCAATATGTCTGGCCCAGAAGCATCTTGTTTGGACATGCAAGCTCTTCAGTACAAGCACTGTCTGTACTTTGGATTCTGTACAGCCAAGTACAGAACAAATTGTTGGTGTTTAAAAAGGAAATGATTAATATTTCCCCTGCTTGCCATACTAGGCATTCCAATAGATGCCATCACATTCCCTCAACTAGTCTCTGCTAGTGCCCAGGCATACATATGGCAATTCAAAAACCTTTTATTACTAATGGAAACACAGTCTTCAACTGGAAGCACTGGGAAATGACCAAAAGTGTTAACTGGAGTTTCCATTATCATGAGAGACTCTGACACTGAAGTGAAAAACATGTATGAGCATTAGAAAGTGAGATACTCCTTCAGTTATATTTTAATTTTGTCCTAAACTTAAAATTGGGGTTATTGTGAAACATTCTTCCTAAGGAGAACTGAGAATGAAGCTACCCCTATGTGTTTTACTATCTTGTACTGGCTTTCTGGAGAAGGTAAGTCAGAGTGAATCAAAACAGGTGGGGACAAAATGTACTGACCAAAATATAAAGGGGAATGAGACGATGACGGGGGAAAAGCCCCATCTTGAGGCCATCTAGCATTCATTCAGTAACCACTTGCAAACCCTTGGCCATTAAGCGGTTTGTCAAAAGCCTGTGTACTTTGCTTGGTCTGATGCTCATCCCTCTGTGCTGCCACACTTCTTCCATCTTTCAGGGTAGAGTTGGTGCCAAAAGAATCTGCACCATCTTGACTCTCTGTCAGGAGTGGAGGTGAACGCACACTCAACTCACAGCTCACACATGAGTATGACATGCCAAATTTATGTAAAGAGAAGAGAAGCACAGATTAATCAGGATCTTCATCATAGTTCATAACAAAAAGGTTTTGGCTGCTTTGCTCTAAAATTGTATCTATGGATGTGAAAAGAAATTGCATCCCACTGCCTGCAACTCTTCTTTAAACAATACCCACCACTACACAAGCAGGTGTTACCAGTGTCCTAGGCATCTCCACTGGCATATGCACAATCAAAACACAAATGTACGCTTCTGAAATGGGCCATTTTTAGCAGTAGAAATGTGAAATCAGGCTTTCAAACAATGTGCAAGATGAGAATTAACACATGCTTGAACAGTATATCCAAGGCAATGCAGGCCCAGGATCTTGTTAGACAAGTAGCCTGGAGACAGCCACACCAAAACCGACTCCCATGGAAGTGTCAAAGAGCAGATCAGCAGCCTGCAGTTACATCTCTTATTTTCTGGTAATCTCAGGCATGCCTTCACAAACGTGCTTTACTTCTTGGATCCTTAGAGGATGGAAATCGTCCAGTATAAACTGAGTTGAGACCACAATTTGGAAACACGGGAGGAAAAATAAAGTCTAGGCTCATGCCAACTTCGTAAGCACAAGGGCTGTACACTGCTCTTATTTAGAAGTGCAAGTATGCAGTGGTCCTGATCACCCCAGGGAATTTCTCCAGATTTATACTCACATTCCTGAAAAGAATTTGGCATGAAATCTGTTGAAAGAAACAGAGGAGAAGGATGTCCAGAGTTCAATGTCTAGCAGTCACGGTAAACAACTGAAAATCAAGCTAGTGTCTGAAAGAGCCCAAGTCAAAGCCTTACACTCCTTAGCCTTTTCCTCATGACATTTATTGCAGAGCCCTAGAGAGAGAGTATGTGGTGATCTTAGTTTTGACGCTGGAATGTAAAACATTTTCCAAATGGGTGAGGGGAAAAAGTTTTCTTTAAACGTGTTCCAAGAATAGACCTGAGAAAAATGCCTGATCTGAAAATGCATGGTGAAAACATGATCTTTCCCTTCATAGCTCCCTCTTTGAAGATGCTACAGAATATGTGATTGATATGTCATTTTTGTCACAGCTGCCTTGGGAGTCACATATCCCGTGATCACTGTATTTTATTTTAATCTGTGATGTTTGACATTTTGAAGGGTTTGCATGTGGTGGATTATGATGGTATACAGTCAAATGGCACTAGGAATGTTGAGAGCTGCTAAGTCAAACACCAGAGCCTGCAGGAGATCAAGACAATGAGGTCCCAGGGGGACTGTCACTGGTGATGGCAGCAATGGCAATGGGCTCTCTCCAGCCTTGAGGTTTCAGGAGTGGGGCAGGCAGAGCCAAGTCTTGTCCAGATGTAAATATTTTACCAGCACTGGCCTAGTCAAGAAGACATTTCACCTACCATTTTCCAGAGGGAAGGAGAACAGTGAGAAATGACTCTCTAGTGTCGTGCTCATGTTTACCTGCATGAAAACATTTAGTGATACCCACCAGAAGATTGCTGCATGTATAAACCTTACTTGCATTTTCATTTCTGAATTTCAAGCCTGTGGCTCTGCAATGACAGATGCAAGACTGTTCAGTGCTGCTAAACTAATTGCACTTGAGCACCAATTTTAGTCAGTATTAAATATTCAGTTAAATGCTATTCAATTTCTTTGAACAGTCCTAATTGCAAACCAGAAGTTCTATTGATTAAAATACTGTGATTTGTGACCCCAGGAATTTTGCTACAAATAGTTAGTGACCTTTTATCTGGATTCTCCATGTGTTTTCTCATTTTTCTCTTTTTTTTTTTTCTTTTTATTCTGATTTTCTTTGTCAATATGCTCTCCTCAAAAGCATTTGAAAAATTGATTGAAACACATCAGTCATCTTTAAAAAGAAGCTTATTTTCCTAACATTATTTCTACACACAAGGAAAATTTTTACTAATGAAAAATAAGCTCCCAAATGGCTCACATGGCTGCTTTTCTTCGGCGAGAGACTGAACATATTTAAAACTTGGGCCTGTGTTTGCAAAAGTAAATAGTTATGATTTAGGAATAAATAAGAGATGAAAACTTGGGTCGTTGGCATTGGCAGTAAGGAATGAGGATTCACAATATCTTGGAAGTATCTCTAGGTGCTGTTGGCTTCTGTGGGCTGCAAGCCTTGTCTCCCATTTGGGCTGGGTCCAGCCAGGCTGAGAGCTTGTGTGAACATGAGGCAGAGACTTGGCCCCGCTGGAGGAGGCTGATGCCTCTGGGTGCTCAGGGCAGCAGTGATTTAGGAGTGTCTCTCCTGTTCTGGGGATGTAGGGTGGTGCGAAGGGTGCTTGAAGTGACAGGACAGGACAGGATGCCCCGCACTGTCCCACTGGAACCTTCCCAGAGTGAGCACGCCCCTCAGGCCTCTCAGGTGGCCATCTGCCACCGATCTGACAGCAGCACGCTCTGGATTCCTGCTCCTCCATAGGAATTCTGTTCCAGGACCTCCCTGCTCCCTGCTCTGGTGATTAGGGATTGCTTCTCATTTCCAGTCTAAATTCATTGGTGCCCGGCTTATGACCATTCGTTCTTCTGCCAAACACTGGCCTAACTCTGAAAACAAAAATTGAAAATAGTCCCTTCTCACTCCCTGCCGTTTATCCCCGACGTATTTATAAAGAGTGGTCCTATCTCTCCTCTGCCCTCCCCTTGCCAGACTAAACAAACCAGGCTGTGCCAGCCTGCGGTGTTTGAGGAAAGCAGGGGGCTGAGGCTGGGGTTCCCATCCCACTGAAGGGGAGCAGCAGGGAGAGCTGCCGCCAGGGCCTGGTGAGAGGCTTTTGATGGTTGCCCACGGGTTGGACAGATGAAGGCGTTACCTGGAGGCGAGCTGGAGACAGGAGCTGCCCCCTGGGGTCTATCCTTCTCCCCAGCTCCACGCTGAGCAGAGTGTGTGGCCCCACAGGAGGATGGTTAGCTTTGAGCAGCTGATTAGCTACAAATTCACATCCTGGTTCCCCGTGGCTGGTTTTTGCACTTCTAAAGCATATAAAGGAGCACCATCACTCTTCCCCTTCATCCAGGAGTTTGTTGTTTGTTGTTTGTTGTCCGTGTACACACATTTCCAAGACCCAAAGCTGTGCACACAGACCCTGGGCATCATGCACTGCAAATGACACAAAGAAAGCCCAGCTGAGCAGCTTTAGTCTTGGCATGAAAGTATCCCAGATAAATCAGTGTAAAGTGTGTCTTTTTTGACAAGCTACCACCCAAAAAAGTCCCGGAGCAGTCTGAAATACAGCTGAAAATAAATAGAGCTTGACCACATGTGACTGAGAATGTTATTAATCTCCTCAGAAAAACTTCATCCACGGCACACAGGAAACTTTTTGCTTTTAATTAATGAGTTGAACTGCAGCAAATAAAAAAGGTTAACTGCTGTGGGATGGCTACGTCTCCTTGACTCCATCATCAAATAAAATTCCCAAATAAAAGCAAAAACAAGCATCCTACTGCCTGCCTGCTGCCACAACATTCTGCAAAAAAGTTGGTGTGGTCTCTCTGGCTCCCTGCCTAATTTTTGCCTGAAAATGAAATGCAGCAATGGCTTCAGAGCAGACAGCAGCATGTGACAACTCAGAATCATGAGTGAGGAATGTCAGCTCGACAACTCCAAGGTGTTTGCTGCTATAAATTATAGCAGATTTACTGCACTAAGAAATTACCAGTTTCTGGAGAAAATTATAGGCAACATGTCAGCCATAAATGATTTATGCATAAAACAACCTGTACTGTAGGAACCCAGGGGGTATAATAACAAGACAAAAAATCATTTAATCTTGTATGTAAATTTAAGCAGGCAGAAATCTGGGAAGAACTGCTTGTTTTTATTCCATCTTGTGTTGCTGCCAAGTAAAGACAGTACTTGAGCAGAGAGGCACTGATGTGGAGCAGGTAGATAGGCTTGCCAATTTCTAGCGAGATACATTTTAAACTGGCTTTTTGGTTTCAGTTCAACACCCTCTGAGAATTGATTGGTTTCCATTTGACAAGAAAGGAGTCAGAAAACCAGAAGACTCTTTCTGAACTAGATAAGCTCAGCATGAGCAATGCTGTCCGTGGGCCAGATGAATCTGAAACATGCCCGCATTCAGTGAAAATGTGATTCCCCCACCCTCATTCACATGCAGTAGTCCATCAATCCTTACGAGACTCCTGCTGGAGTGAGACAGCATGTGAGCATAGGGAGCTAAATCAACTCGGATTCATGGAATCAGAGCTGGGTCAGGCTCCACAGGAAAACAGACACTTCCCATCAAGTGATTGTGGACAGACAGAAAGGACAGTTAAGAAGTAGCACTAAGCTTTGTCATTATCTTTTTTTTTCTTCTTTTTTTTTCTTTTTTTTTCTTTTTTTTTTTTTTTTTTTGGTTAATGATATGAAAAGAGATAATGCAGTTTTAGAACAAAACAAACAAACAAACAACAAAAAAAAACAGGCAGAGTCCAGCCAGAGCCTTTCTCGGGTCTTGCCCATCGGTGGGGCAGTGTGCACCAGGCTTGTGCTTTCGGGGGGGGAGCTGCAAGGGCTTCACTAGGGACTAGGACTTAAAGAGGAAGTCCATCAAATATTTACCGTTACTGTATGTGATAATGAGTTTTTTGCATATCTATATGCAGTACACACACCCCCATATAAATGCGGCACACACATGCATATATGCAATGTGTCTGAGTTATGAGAGCTGTGGGAGTGATTGCCTGGAATTGTCTGCCCATTATAAATTAAATATGACAGTTCTACATCTGCATTAATGTTATTACTTTTTCTAAGTCTCTTCTTTATCAGATGCAGATATTGGTCTCACAGACTGTGAATATAGGTCACGTTCTTCTCTCTTTATTCTTCTTTCAGCTGAATGGCTACAGAGGAAGTTTCATCTCTTCCTGGTTTCAGGCTGTTTAGGGTTTACCTCATCCTACAAGCTAGTTCTTACATTTGCTAAAATTGGCACAACTCCCTCCTTCCTACAGCATTCGATCTGAAAAGGCAATAGTTACTTACCCCATCCAGACAATATGAACACCCCACAGTTGCATCAGATGCATTTCCCCTTTGTTTATCAGTCCTGCATTGAGAAGAACTCTCCTGAATATGTTTATACTTCTCTCGGTTGATTTTTCTGAGGTCATCTTATGTAAAAAGTTGTTATTAGTATGTGATTTGATCAGAGACAAAAAATATCATGAGAGACTCGGGGAAAATGATGCCCTCGTGGTATGCTATCCAAGGGTTCAGGATGAGCTAATTATTATAGAGCTCTTTGGAGAGAAAAGAGCCTCACCATTAGCCTATTGAAGAAGTTAGAGCAGTTCTTAAAAACAAATGAACATCTGTAACAAGAAGTTCAAATGGAAACACAAATTGATTTACTCGGTGTTTTGCCATTTATATGGTCAGGGAGACAGCTCAGGACAGAGCCAGTTAACAGACTGAGGTTAGAAATCAAGAGGACATGACTTAACTTTCCATAGCAGCATGTTTAGACAGGAAGAAAAAGATGTGGTTTGTGTTTAGTGAGCAGCTAGTGAAATGAAATACATTATGTATATGTACTAGTACACCCTGATTCCCTGCCTCACTCAATTTTCTGCTAAGACACCATAAAGCTGAGTTACTGGCCAGCTGCAACCAACTGTGCTGCTCTTTAAATATTATTATACTGTTCTAGACAAGTAGGTAAAAAAAGCCCAACATGAGCGCTGCCTAGCATGAGTTCATCAAGGCAGAGTCTGAGAGCCAAAGACTTCAGCTGGGTCAAGACCTTGGCCACTGCCTCGTACTCCCAAAGCTCTGCAGGGACACATAGTTTTCAAGAATCATTTCTCACACATTAAACCATCACATGGTCAACCACAGGTCAAGAGGCGTGGTACATCACCAGCTGACATCCAAAGCTGTGGTCTCTTCTCCAGGTTCATCACACCATCCACCACTGGGTGGAAGGCTGCAGTGCTCTGCTACTTGGGTATGCCTGTTCTGAGGTAGGACACCTCTGCAACATCCTGCATGAAACACAGGATGTAGATTATCATGTTGAAAAGGCTGAAGGAGAAGCAGCATGTTGTACGAGTCTCTCACTCAAGGTTCCATGCTTGGGAGAAGAAGTTGGCTTCAGTGGCACAATGATTTCATTTGAACAGATCAAGCACCTGCATCAGCTTAAAGACTTTCAGAAAATAACGCCAGTCTTTCTCAGAATGTTGTTGTCCACTCACTGACCAACTTCTGCTGAATTTACTAGGTGGGCTCCTAATTCAGAGACCTCCCAGCAGGGTGGTGTTTAGGAGCAGGTCCCCCGGCCACTGAAGTCATTCAAAGTTCCGTCATGTATTTCCACAGAAATAGGCTCAGCCCTACATAACATAAATTCTGCCAAGTGAGGTTATCAAGTAACTTCGCCCCAGTACCTCTATGTAGAAAACTACATTTTCATGTTCCTAAGGAAACAGCACAAAGCATCAGTTCACATGACTTGCTCACTGGAAGCTATCACCTGTCCTGTGCTTGGTTACATGCAACACAAATATCCTAAAGGAAAAAGTGAATAGAATAACTTCAAGAATAATAACAGCAACCCTAAAGAGAGATGTACTTGTCTCCTGTGTTTTAAGAAATATGAAATTGTCTACACTCAGTCTGGCAGCCTTCCCACAGTGTGGGTTCTTTTTTTAATTCCCATCAAATTTTACTGCATTTGTATGATATGCAATTAATGAGCCATAGAATCATCGAAATTAGAAATGGAAAAGATGCATTAAGTCATCTAGTCCATCCCCTGACAGCGCAGGATTGTTCCCTACAGTGTATTTTTATATTTTCTAATGCTCTGTACAGTCCAGATTTAAATGTCTCCAGAGATGGAGCTTCCACCAATTCATTTAGAGGACTGGTCCATGGTCCTGTAGCTCTCATTCTCTGGAAAATTTTCCTCATAAGGCCTTGTACATCTTCCTTTTCTCACTTGCACATCTTCCGTTTTAACCGTAATCCTTTCTACCGAGTCAAATAATGCCCCTCCCTCCTTTATATTTATACTTTTTGTCATCATGTCCTCTCCTTAAAGATTTCTTACACAAACTATACACATTTAGTTTTCATGCCTTGCTGACATGCCCAGCAGTTTCCCTCCAGCCCTTCAAACATTTTTTATTGCTCTCTCTGAACACCTTCCATGTTGTCTGCTTCTTTCTGATAAAAAGGCAGCAAAGGCAAACTTCCAGGTGTAATTTTTCCATGCTTGTATGGGAAAATGGTGTTTCCCACCTGCTCTGTACCATTCAATCACTGCGGTGCCTTGGCTTCCACATTCCCTTGAAAATGCATATATGATTTGCTGCCCACTATTGCCATTATTGCACTGGCATGTTATTGTATGGATTGCAGAGTAAGATCTCTGATTGTTCATAGTGAACAATCTAGCAAATAACACATCTTAGGTTGTCAACAAAGAAATGGTAGAGAGTAAAATAAGCATG
>NC_136820.1:22367726-22456111 GCF_951394365.1 Tetrao urogallus
AAGGAAGGAAGGAAGGAAGGAAGGAAGGAAGGAAGGAAGGAAGGAAGGAAGGAAGGAAGGAAGGAAGGAAGGAAGGAAGGGAAGGAAGGAAGGAAGGAAGGAGGCAGCCCGGTAAAATAATTTGAATGTCATTGTGCTTTGTCCCTACAGGCGGCCTGTGATGGAGCCTGTCCAGCACCCGCTCCCACTCCCTCTGCTTGAATTTCTGCCCCCAGAACCACTGGCATGGACGTGTGTCTCCACTTATCTCACCGCAGAGTGGAGGCTGAAATGCCTGAGAGACAAAAGGAAAAAGTCTTGGCAGATTGCTAACATATCAAGTGTTAATGAATACAGTTCTCTAATTAGAAATGTCTGCAAGAGCTGAGTAACAGGATCCTTTGAAAATGTGACAGTTTTTAATTTCTTTTGTTAGTACAGTTTATATTTTTCTGAGTAAGAGCTTTTATCAAACTGGCATCAGACTTTAGGAATGACAATAATACTTGAAATACAAATAGAGTTTCTTTTGAAATCACGAGCTAAGTTATTATTTTATTGAAATGCTGAGTTTCTGGACTTTATTAAATAAATGGATATAATTTAAGAACCTTTATTTTCCCCCCTGTTTTCTTTTGCTGTTAAAGAAAAAAAAAGAAAAGAAAAGAAAAAAAATTAATTAATGTAAGATTGACCGGAATTTGCAAGCTAATTTTCAGAAACACACTGACTTTTTTTAATTTCAAATGTAATACCTCCCCAGATGGCAGACTTTGTAATTCATGGCACCAGTTCAAAAAGGTATATTAACTGCCTCTAAACTGCTCAGCGTCAAGCATTTATGGGAGTTAATCATGAATTGCCTTCATATTAATTAAAATAAGTCCCTTCCTCTGCGTGAATTTTCAGGAGATGCAGATGTTTTTGCTTCTGGAAGTGCCCACCTCTGTTTTATAGCAACCCTCCAAATCAGATCAAAACACCAAAGACCCAGGACAGCACGTAAACACTGTATATCCCTTGAAGACCTCTAAAAGAGCCCAAAAGGGTAGTTTATTTCATTCTTAGCCAGACAATGATGGACAAACAGGTAAAAAGGCAAGGAGAAAAATACCATTTACTCACTGTAGCAGCAGGAAATCAAGTAAAGAAAATAAACAAGGGTTGAATTCTGGGCCTTTAACCTGCTAGTCAGACAGTTTTCTACAGTTTCATTCTGTGCACATTTGTGTGCTGGTAAATGATGAAGGGGAGGTGGAGGAACTGAAGGCTTGTGGGATCCCTTGGACTCCCACAGCTACGAGCACAGCTGTACAAACAGACGCAAGCTTTGTTAAGGTAGGGTGGGCAATAGGCTGAAACTGCTGAGCCAATCTGACCTATAAATCCCTTGCAAAAGCTATGCCTAAGAGAAAGCCAGAAGTTATGTGTAAATGTTTTATCCAGCCAATTGTTATTAGTCCTCTTCATTATGTACACAAAACCTCTTCTATCCTCCTAGCTAGATAATTTTGTAAGTAGGTACTCTGAGCATCATGCCAAATTGCTGATTACCTGAGGCAGAGTTAGAAGAGGGATCTGTGGGTGGGTAGAGGAACTAATAATTCAGGAACTCATTCAAATGAATGCAGAGTTTTAAAGGATATATGATATATTGCATATGCTGACGTAGGGCTAATGGCTACAAAGCCTATAAAAAAGAGAAAGTGACATCCAGCAGCTTGTTTTGAGGGGAAGGATGATATGAATTGCTTAGATTAGTAACAGGAAGATTACATTAATTATTCCACTTTGGACTTCTCTCTTTGCTCCATCTCTGCAGCCCTTCTCAGCAGATCTTCCTGCACCATTTCTGCAATTCTCATTTGCTCGTATGACCTCATACCAGGACACAGCATCACAACCCTGCACTGTCTTGAGTGTACAAGGACAAGCCATACCAGTGCTGGGCTCCAGTAACACTTACTATGCAATGCACCAAACCGTCAGTACTCTGTGGAGAAAAGAAAAATAGGGACCTTTCTCAGAGTCCTTTTTTCTCTTTTCCAAACATTTCTGAACTCTGTGTGACCTCCTTTACAACTGAATCAAAGCACCTCTAAATACATAGCAAAGGTAGTCAGCAGAAAGCTGGATGTCTTATCTGAAGAAACTAAGAAAACTGAAGAAAACTGAAAAAAAGAAAAAAAATGGGAGGTGAAATAAACAAAGCTGAAGGTGAAAATTAACTGTCTTAAAGGAGAGAAATATGAAATAAAAAATGTGGATTGGGATATTAAATGTAGTGTGGACTATGCAATCTGTCCCCCATTCTCTTCCTCTTTGCCATCCTTCCCACTACCTAAAAAGCATTTAAGCTGCAGGGGGATAATATCACACTTGGGAATTATGAAATAAAACCAATGAGAGCAGTGGGAGTAACGTCACTCCTGTAAATGATCAAAACCCACCAATTACAGAAGGTGTTAATCCTCATCAGACCCATTTGCTGCTGTGGCAGCACTTGAAGTAAAGCTGCTCTGGAAGTGTAAGAGGAGCAGCCACTCTTACAGTGCTTGAGGAAGGAACATATTTCTCCTCAGCCTTCTCCAAAATAAGTTTGAGGAGAAGGAGAGAAAGTACAGACTGCAAGTGGGGAGAGTGTCATGCAAAATATGTGGGATCATTTGTTAGATGGGAATAAAAAATCTAACAAATTTTGGGCATTGGGCCCAAAGTTCCCATATGAGTTTTGATATGAAAATTACTTAAGTTTTTGTCTTGTCTTTCTCAATGTCTTTAAACTTCCTCAGAAGAGCAACAGACCAAAAGCCTTAAGGTTCTCAGCAGTCATGGAAAGAGGTAAAGGGGGATCTGGGAGATACACAGGGCTGCTGATAGCACTAGATGCATCAACTGCCTGAGATCTTACTTGGGCAAAGTGGGCAGCAAGGCTGTGGAGTCTTGCCACTCCATTCTGCCTCTGAATAAATGCCATGCTCTGGATTAGTTCTGTAGATACCAGAGTCCTCTAGAAACCCGCAGGTACACAGGAAGAGAGGACTTGCATTGTCTCTGTTGAAGATACTGAGCTATTTGATGCAGGTACAGTGTACAAATTATTGAGGTGCCTAGAGAAGATGTGGAGTCTCCTTCCTTAGAGCTCTTCACAGACTGCAAAAATGGGTTGCCTTTTCTCATTAAAATGACAAGGCTTCTCTATCACTCTGATCTCCCCCAACATGAGCCAGCCCATCCAGCACACAAATGACCATGCCCAACATCACTATTTGCCTGCAGCTTGCAGGAACTCCTCACACAAAGGCTATGAGATCTAAGGTCAGCCCAAATAACAAGGTTGATGAGTTCTGAGAGGTGACCATCTATGCAGTGATCTTCCGTGGGTTTTTTTCTTGTTTGTAGGGTGGTCATGATATGATCATCAAGCACAGAAAAAATGATAGCCAAACTTAAGTAATTATAGGTTTCTTTAGCTACTTTTCTTTTTAGTCATGCAGAAGGCTTCATTTCTACAAGAACAAACAATGGATATTTTTACAATATGTAGAGCAATTCACAAGGCATCAACTGCCTTTATCATGCAGGGAATTGTTTCTTATTGGGAAATGTCCCTGACTCTGGGCTCTGACCTGCACGGGCTTCAGCAGATGGCAGCCCAGCAATCACAACTGAACTGAACTGAACTTCATAGAACCAGTATAAAATCATGAAGTGAAATTTAAGTTTCAGGTCTATAATGATGCTTATACAACCATGACTCCAATTCATCTCTGAAAAGCACTACCAAATGCTGCCTGATAAAGACATTACTTACTAATGGAAATCAGTACTTATTGCTAAACTGAAATAATAAAGACCAAATGAAAGCAGATTATATTTTTCCCCATTTATCTTCCTTAGTTTCAATCAGCTTCAAAAAGTCTATACTACAAAATAGTTCACATCTGGTGGATCTGAAGGTGCTCAGTAGAATCAGCTTCCAGAAGAAAAATCTCTTTTCTAATGGGAGCATTTTGGTGCATGAGGAGCAAATGCAAAAGTCACACTGTCTTCTCTGGTACTAGAATTTCATCTAACATATAGCTATAACTCTGTATGAAGCAATTATCTGTAAGGATACGATGGTTTTACTTATAACCACTGGATATCCCCGCAACATGAATGATACACTAGTTATATATTTCATAGTCTTGGTAAAGAATATTTACCTTGCAATTTGAGGTATGTAGTTCATACCTAGTGGAAGCTGCTCTAGTTTGAGCAATCAGATTTTTTCTGCAGGTAACTTATACATATTGGTCTCAAGTATGGACTCTGAGAGCTTAGGTGGAAAACCTGTGTTGGATACCCATCAATAAACTTGTATATGGATCATTTCTTCTCATTTAAGATCTTCCTTCTGGAGGAAGAAGCAGTCATGAGTATTTGTAGTAGATCTAATTGAAACAAACTGTGAACACTGTCCAAGGATAGGCTTCTAGTTTTATCTAAAATAAATATAGGAAAATATGCTTTTTGGCTGTATTTATCTAGTTCTCATGAATAGACAGCTTTTAAAATATTTTTTCAGCAAGAAGCAATCTATAACACTATAAATTCTGCTGATAAGGAATTTAAAATAGAGATTATTCTTTCTAGATCTCAAAAGCATTTATTGTAAGTAGACAATAAAAAAATCTTCTCTGTTTTATAGTATGTCCCTAGCTGGGAACGTTGTTCCGTTTTTTAATGCTCTTCCTTTGCTACTCTGCTACAATCAGATCTATCAGCTGGCATTCCTCATTATTCTTAAACAATTGACTGAAGACAGGAAGTGACTTTGTTTATAGAAGTGATGAGCTAGACCTCTAGGAGTGCTGTAAAACAACAGATAGTGAGATGGTCATATTAAAAATATTTTAACATTTTTCAAGGGTCAAGTTTCATATAAGAAGTGTTGTTTTCCTTGGGGAACTTTAGCTGGACCAAATCACTCAAATTGTTTGAAGTTCTCCCTGAGATCCATGTGCTTGTCTACACTGTTAATCTCCTGCCTACTTTGATGTTTCACCATGACTAAGCTATATGAGATCCTCAAGCATTTTTAAGTCAGTCTGGATGCTAACAAAAGATGAGAATGTAAAATAATGCTTTCAGCTGGTAACTTGTTCAAAAATTGTGCTAACAGTATAAGTGACCATAGTGTACATTTTTGGTTTATATATTCCTTACCTAAGGCTGCCTTTTTTTCCAAGTCAGAAACATGAGTAGCATGTTTAGCTCTTCTGAATGTTTCCACGCTATTTGTCCCTCTTATTATTAAATATTTTCCCAAGACATTGAAAAAGAATTTCAGAGTATTTTGGCTTAACTGTTGGATCTTATAGACCACATAATGAATGCATAAATGCATGCCAGATTATTGCTGTGTTGAAGAGAAATGGAAGGGATTTCAGTGAACTTATTTTACACTTTTGCTCATAGACTAACCTGGACCTATTTTGAGACGACAGAGCTGCCTGCTGAGGTGAAAGATGGAGAAAGACATATTTCATACCTCTCTGTAATAGTTAATCATGTCCGTATCTCTATGGGAAAAAAAAGGGAAGAAAAACAAGTGAAACGTTAGAAGATTCATTCCCCCCTATTCAAGCATGAAAAGGGAGATTACAAAGAAGTCGACAGAGCTCCATTGATTTAATACTGTGAGCAAATGAGCATATAAAGATGTTGTCACTTACTGCCTTTTTAAAGATCTGACTTGTCAGAAAGATGGTGCTTGTGAAAGCTTAGCATTGAACTCTGCTTCTAGCACTGCCTCCACTTGGTATCTGCAGGTTTGAAGACAGCACCTACAGTAAAGTAGGTTTTCTGGACTTTCATAAATAGGGACAGAAAATATGGAGTCCTTTCTAAAATTTTGCCAGGACTGACTGATGATACACGAGCAGTCGAACATAAAAATGGCATTGAAAGTTACCATTCACCTACCAGCAGCAGAAGATAGCCAAACATTGTCACTTAAGAACTCTAAATATGCCAAGTTTATATTCTGGAATACAGCAAATGCTTCCTGAAGGACAACACAGATGTTATGAATTATCGCTTATATCATTTTAGCACTGAATAATTCCAGTCATCAGCCAGAACCTCTCTATTCTATACAAGGCAGATCCCATGCCCCAGGCTTCAGCCAGTTTGTAATCTATGCTTTAAAAGAAATATTATGAAGAAAACATTTCATGATTAGGCCCCACTTTGTCTCTTATGAGAGAAGTCTTGGGCTGACACTTATCATGGGGGCTGCATTAGTTTGCTTACCCTCAGTTATGACACCAGTGTTAGTTCAAAGTAAAATAAGGATAATCCAATTTATAGCAGTATTTCTAACTGGCTGTAAACAGTAAAATTAGTAAGCTATGAATGATTTCTGAAAGCAGCCTTTGACCAATTGGCTCACAGTATTTCCAAGTGCTGCTCCAAAATATTTTAATTGGCTTTTCCACTGTGCATCAAAGTGTTAAGCTATCTGTTACAATTTACTGGCAGCTTTTAAAAGTCCTCCACATATATAGGCAAAGCTTACAACATAATATTTCTTATGCAGCATTTACTCTGCTGTCTACATAGCACAGTCTTTATGTCAGTCAGACTATTTATGAAGTACTTTGCCTAAAATGGTTTAAGTAAAATAGCTTATATTTCAATGTTATGAGTTAAAGACTTGAAAACTGACCGTAACAGCAACTGTTCTCTCCAGTTCTTAGACTGCAGACCTGATGATCTCATGGTCTTCTCCACAAAGCAAAAGATTTTGAATATCTAGATAATAGATAAAATATTTGAAAAACTAAACTAAATGTAAAGGAAGAAATCAGGAAGATAACATATACATTCAACATCTGGACTCCTCATTTGGAATTATGCTTTCTGATGCAGCAGTGGATAAAGTAATCTTTCCTGGAACTCCTGGTGGCTTGAGTGCCAAGAGGCAATTCCCTTGTGTTTAATTTTTTAATACAGCCATTCATCATTAAAAATCACAAACTGATCAATTGCCTAAAATTAAGTGTGAAAACTCAAGCCCAGAGTATCTAAGCAAGAGTGCTCATTTCACATCATGTAGGAGATGTGCAGAACTGCTGTTAGGGCATTGGGGTCCTCGTGGGGCCAAGCATGTGTAAGTGTGCAACACAGGCTGTGCTAGACATATTCCATACTGCTCTGACTGTACCACTAGAGTGACTTGCAGTTAGAGTTCACCTGAAAGTAAGGATGGCTCCTGTTGCAAAGAATGATTTCCTAGATTTGACATTTCTTTGCTCAAATTATCATCTGATTTTATTTGTAGGGTCCCTCTTGGAGGGTTGAGATGCATGTTAGGTTGAAATGAGCTAAAGAGAAGCCAAGGGTCCCATCTTCTTGTCTGACATAACCTGTTCATCATCTGAGTAGTGTGTAAATATACATGATGCATTAATCCTTTCAATAGTAATTGCATATTTATAATTATGTTGTGATGTATTCTCTTAAGAAAACTAAAGCTCATTCACATTAGTGTTAGAAGATGAAGATATAAAAAGCAAGACATGTAGCATATATTGTCTCTTCTAAGAAATTATAAGAGCTGTGATGTCAACTTTCAGCTTAGTCTAGCTGAATCTTTGTGATTTCCTGTCTGTTTATTGCTGATATTAAACTGAGATGAATGAAGTTAAGGATTTAAAGTTGATTTCAACAATTATTTTTACACAACCTTAATTGCGAGATGTTTTGTAGCATTCTGCTGACAAATAAAACAAGAAGACATACATTTTCTTCCCTGCTATAAAGAGTCCTGGAATTTTTGGAAACCAGTGAATGTAGTTCTGCAAGATCAGAACATATTAAAGCATTATAAAAATGTCAGTTTAACTTTTATCTACTTTGGCTCAGTGTATTCCTTCTTTCCAACACTGGTAATTTGATTGCATTCAGATAAGTCCTTTATCAAACTTTTTTAAAAAATTTCATTAAATTCAATGTCATATGTAATAATTTAAAAAAAAAAAAAGGCAGCATATAGTATGTTTTTAAATTAAACATGCTTGCAACCCTCTTTCCAAGCTTCAGCGTGCTGCTGATAAATGTTTTAAGACAAATATCACCAGCAGTTTGATTTTGGTTACACAAACACTTCATTTGTTTAGATTTTGCAACATTTTATAAAGTGTTTTCCTGCCTAAAATACTGAGATCTTTCATGCTTCCAGCTTGTGGCCATCTCTATTTGATTGCTTTTAAACAAATTACATTTCGGAATGAGCTATCATTTGTTCTGTCAGAGCACTACTCTGCCTGAAGCTTAAACTAAGCAAAGGGATCTCTACTTTTACCGTGCACATTTTACCTCTGACTCATTTGAACAGCCATGTTGTTTTTTTTCTGGAAGTCTTCCATAAGTACAGTTTTATAATATGCCAAGAGTAGTAATAAACTGTCTGTAGGCTGTTGAAGCACCTCTTAAACTCTTTGAAACCGATACATTTGTGATTCTTCATCTGTGTTTATCTGGATGGAAGAAACAATAAGGCGGAAATTCCCTTTTAGTGAAGTGGGCTTCCTTTATGTACTTGTGGATGCATCCGCCTGCAGCCTGACAGGCTTATGAATGTGGCTGACCTGTGCCTGCCTTTGAGTTCTTGTAAATTTGTGTTGGCTGCATTGTCAGAAGTTTAAAAATAGTCGACAGCACACATGGTGAATCACTGTGGCACTTCACAACATACAGCAAAGCAGGATGAAATAGGTGAATAGATACGTTGGTAAAATATTACCTTTAAAATGAAGTAACACCATAGTGCATATTTGAGATGATACATGCTGCCAAGAGCAGCCTTGCTGATAGTGGACTGCAGTACCAGCATGTAGAGCATCTGTGTCCCTCATGTAACTGGACAGTGGCACAAGGAAGAAGGGCTCAGCTACAAAACCCTGAGCTTCCATAATTCAATTAGTGCCAAGAATAAAACCGGTCAAGTGAAAACATAGTTAGTAATCATAACAGTAATAGTTAGCTATTGGTGTTTCTGTAGTCCACATAAACTTTCTACTTGTTAAAGAAACACTTCAATCATATTATACGACCATATCCATCAGCTTTATTTCTCTCCCTCTTTCCCTCTCTCTCTCTGTTTTTTTTTGTTTTTTTTTTTTTTTTTGTTTTGTTTTTTTTTTTTTTGTAATAGATCATTTGCTTCAGATCCAATTGCCAACAAAAATCTGTAGGCATACAGCAGAACTGTTGCTGTGTTAAGTCTCCTGTATTTTTTCAACTGTTGAATGTAAGATTTTATGCTTTGAATTTTCATACAGAAAATATACAAGAGCTTTGTGGAAAATGTGTTGGGCATGTATTAAAGTACACTATGCCAAAAGTATGGTATGTTTCTTCAGATAGTCTTCCTCAGGGATTTTATTTGCATTGGTTCTGGGCTATATTAACATTGTCTTGTTAAAATATTTCCTTTTCCACTGTCACTTGACCATTTGTAGAAATACTTTGTATTGGCTAACTTCTTTTTTTATTATCACCTCCTTGTTAAAGTCCCATTCCAGCTAACATAATAATAGGATATAGTGTCTGGAGATTCATAAACCGCAAGAACACAAATTCTAACAAATTGCAAGCAAGCTGTATGTACTACAACATGAAACAGAGGCACATGCAGTGTTACAGAAGGTGTCACAGAACTAGGGAAAGTGTATATCATGCTATTCACTAATTTTCCAGCTATGACAAAAATTATCCAGGGAAATGTAAGTACAGTACGAAAAATAAGCTAAAGGCACTATCAGAAACAAATCCTGGCCTCGGTGCAATTGTTTTATTTAACATTCTGAAGATGTGATATCATTTTTACCTTACTTTAAAAAGAGTGTGCTTTGAAGTAAGACTTCAGAAAATACTGAGTCATTTCCTGGTTCAAATATAAATTGACTTCCAAAGCTGTCATTGCCTAAATCAGCTCTGGGTGCCACAAATCTGTAAGAAAAATTCCTTATTTTAATAGATTCAATCTAGAAACAGATACAGTTGTAAGAACAAAGTATTTATTTTCCATAATAATATTTTTCAAGACCTTTGACATCAAAGAAAATGTTAATGCATTTTTGGTTGTATTGAATTCATAGTGAATATTTCTTTGTACTGGCTTAACTATTCAGAGTGAAATTGGGAAATACAATCTTAATAATAGTTTGCCTTTTTATAATACCTTTTGCATAATGAACACAGGTATTTCACACACACAGTATATACACAAGTTGATTGCAGAATGCTTTTGTCCTTTCACTTCATATCTTCTCCATTTTAAAGGAGGAAAAAGTCAAACGTAAGAGCAACTTAACAATACCATCTCTTGCACATATGTGATGCTAACTGCCAAATTTGGTAAGATATCAACAGAAGAGTAAATTGAAAACTTTCCTGCACTCTAACATTCACAGAGAATTCAACTAATGTTAATGAAAGGCAGCAAGAAGAATGTGTTAACATTCTGGCAAGTCTAGGCAAGTGTACTTGAATACAACACTTACTGATACAATATTTTTGCACCAACTGTATGATGCTGTGACTGAAATAGTTGTCTTATTTCATTGGTATTCCTCATTCCCTTTTCCCTAACAATCTCTTTTCTTTTTATTTCTCCATGTTTTATTTTTACATTTACTTATCTGCAATATCCATTAAATTAACTTACAAAGATAAAAGCTCGGAGCTTGGAAGTCCCCAAAAGCCCATGGTTGGAGGAGTAAGCTAGGGCATGACCCATCTGTCCTGTCCTTATGTCCTTCCCCAAGTTTCCGCCGTTGGCTGAGTCAGCCAACAATTTGGAGAGGCCTTTGGTCTGCCCCCAGATGGTGATTTTTATGAATTGCTTTCCTTCTAAACACTGTATTCTTAATTCATTGTGCTTATCTCTGTGCTACTTAGTATCTGAAGCTAAACATTTGTAGAATTATTTTCAGGGAAGTGCAGACAGCTTACTTTATTTTTTCTTTAGTTTCATAAAATGTGGTTCTTGCACTAACCCTGGTGTCTTAAGTCAGATTATGTGTGAGTTTTGGCCTGAATTTAAAAGAAGAAAGCTTCTTGCTCACAAGACCACGAAAGGAAGCTTGAATGTTGAGATCTCCACGACTCAAAAAGGGAGCTCAATTCACAAGAATAGCCCCAGTTGTAGTATTTTTCAAATTCTGCTATGTTTTATGCAATTATTTTTGGAGATTTCGTTTATTGGATGGTTTAAAATTCAGAAAGATCAAAATACTTTCTGGAGCTCCAGATGTCAGATACGAATTTGCATTGAATTTGCTATTATTGGCTCATTTTAGGAGGACCTCTCGATCAGTGGTTCCCAAATGATAGGAGCATGTGGGCCACAGCAAGTGATTTGGTGTTAATTCTCAGCAGCACGTTAGGTAGGGTTTTCAATGAAACACTTGGCAATAGATGTGCTCACAGTGACTTGACAAAACAGATACTCTGAGAACTAGCACTTCAAACATTTTAAGCCAGGCTTTATATTTGCTGTTGACATCAATTGGCTGAAGGATTACAATATTGTCCTAAAACAGAGCTAAATACTACATTGTTATCTCTTTTAAGGGTTTACTTGAACATCTTTCATCATACTAAAATCCCTGATTCCTGCCTCTTGTATTTTACCAGGTTATATAAAAATATTCTCTTCCCATAGAGATCAGGAACATTCAGCATTGTGCTTTGTCTTATCTCTCATGATAGCAAAAATGAAAAGGGGAAAGGCAGGAAATAAAAACCCAATTATATGCTGATTTGCTAATGTTATTTTTCAGATTAAATGCCACTTTCTGTTACAAAAACTGCAGCAGTTGAAGCTGTCAGCTTTTTGAATGCTTTCACTTGAATTCCTGTCACAGTAAACAGAACGCTGGATAGTCAGGCTCCATAGGGGGCCAGCAAAACTTTGACAGAGGTTTAACAGCCCTTGAAATTATATCCCCAAACCTTGGAAAGCCTGCTGGTTCAGTAAGAAAAGACATAAGCTGAGCAAGTTATAAATAAACTCTTTTATCACAGGCAATGGTGTCTTGGTGACTTCAAAGGCCAAGTAAGAAGCCTGATTTCTCTGAAGTCCCAGAGACAGTAAGAACTTTATTCTGCTGGACAGGCGAATCCTAGTCCAGAGCTGCAATTTGATAATACAAAAATTTTCCCCCTTTCCCTCACTTATCTTGTTTTGATATCATCATTTGAATTTCTGATAAGCTGAGATCAGACGACTTTCAATGTACACTTGATTTCAAATCTAGATGTGTGTATTTAACACTTTGATTTCCTGTGCAGATTTTCCCTAATGTTGGAACCAACATTATAAACATATTAAACATAATGAAAAATAAATCTACAGTCACTCACTGTCACCACTCCTTCTGTAGGTTAAATGAATTGATATTTCTAAGCCTATTGAAAATTTTATCTTTTTCTGTCAGTTCCAATGCAGATCAGAGTAATATGTCATAATGCAGATGATAATAGACTGAAGCATATTTTATCACCAGGATTAGTTTAAAAAAAAATAAATACATGAGACTGTCTTTGCATCTATGCTGTACTTCTTATTCTAAATATTACAGAAAATGTGAGTCAAGCAGGATGAAAAATTGAGTACATTATGGTAACAAAATATCAGTGGACCCAAAAATACATTACTAGTTTGCAAATCTTAGCTGTGCTAACAGTGGAGATAAAAATATGCCACTGTGGACAACTACCTTTTAAAGACCTAAATAAAGACTTTTTTCTTTCCAGAAAGATGCTACTACTCACCATAAGCAACCTGTTCATGAGAATGAAAAAAAATCCATCCAGTTTCAAGATGTGTATACATTTCCTTGTCTGGGAAGGAGCTGGTGTCTGGTGACTGGGCAGAGAAGGGAAAGCTTATGTGGACAGACAAAGTAGGACAAATGGGACAGGATCAGCATATGAAATGATTTGCATTGTGGTAAGTGATGCATATGTGTTTCTGACATAAACATCTAACTACCAAAAAGAAAGTCTCAGCCTTCTTTACCCCGAACCAAAAATCAAATCACTCGGAAAAAGTAATGCTCACATTTGTATCAGCCCATTTCAAAGTAGATTTTATATTTACATTCATTTGTGGTCATCTTCTCACTATTATAAGTCGCAAAATTCATTTGTGTAAAGTCTGCAGACAATTTGTTTAACTTACACTATTCAAACCGGAGTATTGTATACTTCTCTCTGTATGCAAGGAAAATCATGTCAGACACAGATACACAAAGGAAATACTGAAGCACAGAATATTGTCATTGGCAAAGTCAAAGAAAGAAGTTGACCAGCTGCCAATATTTGTGGAGAACCAGCGGAAGGGGCAGTACTCCAAAGGACACATGGCTTAAAGTTCAGAGATGCAGCAATCTTTCATGTCAGACAAAGACAAAGAAGAAACGTTCCACCTGTTTCTTGTGCCAAAGAAGCAGCCTCAATTTTGTTTTTGTTTTGTGTCTTGATGGTAGATAAGCATTAAAAGGGCTAGTCAGTAATATATTTTCTTTTGCAAGAAATCCTGCCAGTTGAGAAAAAGCAAGATCAGAAGTCTACTAGCAGAAGGTAGCTCAGTAGCAGAATCCACTTAGTATCTAACACAACAAAACACAGTAACATCTCCACTTTTAATTTAAAACTGCTTTCATTACCTGATGTCTCAGTCCATTCCTGATGTTCGAATTTTCTGCATATGGCAGCACAATGTGTCACAAGAGAAGGATTTCACAGCCTTTGTGTCAGTGTTCCATGACATAGTTCCATGAGACAATTTGTTTAAATACTAAGTTATACAACCGCTGAAAAATAACCAGTAAGTTTCAATTAGATGCCTTCTTTGAGACAAAAACCTGAGAATTTGGCCCCTCCTTACTTCTTGTATTTAATGCTCAGAAGCACCATCTACTTCTGACAATGAAAATCAAATTGATTGAATTAGAAAATTATATTCAGAGAATATCTCACCAGTGGTAACACATGCAGTTGAATTTTGCATTCATAAGATAAATTAATGAAAAGATACACAAAACTGAAAAGATCTATGTGTTAACATTTTTTTGCAATAGTAGTGTGTGTGTGTGTGCGTGTGTGTGTGTGCACGCACATCTTTTGAATGAAACAGAAAAGAAATCCATCCTACATCTCTTTGAATGTTTTTCTCTTCTTTTGCTTTTCTTGACAAGGATATCCCATGATTCGCCTTTTGTCATTCCTTCACCATCTTGACAGTTCCTGAGCCACAGTGCATCTTTGCTCTTTTCATCACCCTGCTAACTTTGTATTTTCCTTCAAGATACAGTGACTTATTTTTCCTCACATCCTCTCAAAGATCACACAAGCCAAAATCTGTTTGGGATCAGTTTATTACATTTCTAAGCCACAAGGCTGTAGATGAACATAGATGATCTATGCGTAACCATGTTCAGGATATGGACTCTGACCATGAATCATTCATCATATGTTCTGGCTGTTGAACATGATATTCCCTGATTAGACCACAGACATTAAATTACTCAAAGATAGCTCAGGGACTGCCCTTAAGAGGTTATTTCGTGCAGTCAGTCAATGGATTATGGTATCTTAAACTTAATCACTACAGAGTTAGAATAGAGGTATTTTTAAGGCATCTTTCTGGGATATCCCTTTTTAATGAAAGATTGCTACATTGAATTGGAGTTCTGAATCCCGAGCTCTCACTTTTTTCTAAGTTTTTCTTGTGCTACTCTGCTGTGTTTTGAAGCTTGCTTTTGTTATCATGGCATTTACTATTTCACAGTTTTAATACAATTATAATCTTCAGCCTAGAATTCTGCTCTGATCATACTTCATTTATAACTGATCTACCATTTATAACTGATCTGCTTGATTTTCATGCATATTTAAACAAATATAGAGATACATTTTATCTCCAATAAATAAATGTTTGGGTTTTTTTTTTCTAAAATATTCAATAATGACAATTGCATCTCATTATTCTGGTATTCCTTAATTTTATACTCATTTAATATAAATACAAGCACAGTTCTGCAATAAAATATGTTTTAAAAAAAAATCACCATGTCTCCCCAAAATGTTATGAATTACCATGAATAAGTTTCAAATCTTCCTTCACAGATTATAAATCCTCCTGCAGCACTAGAAAAGAACTTAAGTATACAGACATATTTTCACTATTTCAAGCCCTTATACTGAACTCCTGCTGACTACCTCCTGGGTCTCTGTAGTCAACATATATTAGGGAAGAAGAAAAAAGAAATAAAGTGCCTTTAAAATTCAGCTGTCCACCTTTCAGGTTTTCTTTCTGTGAAAATGATACTTTTCTGTTTAATCTCTTTTCCATCCAATTTTATATCCTGACTAATTTTCCCATATTGGACCATACTTTCTGTTCTAACAATATTTTCTGATTGTTTTCAACTTAGAAGATAGCATATATCTTTAATGCTATTTATATTAATAGCATCTCCTCATATCATCCTTGAAAGATCTGAAAATGCAATCCGATGTTTATCATTACTAATTAAACTGTCCTGACACATTGATGTATGCTGATACCAGCAAATAAGTCAAATGCCTGAGTGTGAGATGATTGTTTTTACACTAATGCCAACTGCTGGGTTTCCTACTTTAATTAATTATTCTGACACTTTTGTTTGCAAATCATAAGTTTTGTGTTGAGCAATCAATTTGGATAATGTCATCAAAGATGGTATTGAACAAACTGACTGAAAAGTACAATGAAAATAATGAATTGATATTTCTATTCATTGGGAATTTCAGTGGGAACAAAAGCATATTTAGCTACTTAACCTACTGACATGCTTTTGTGTTATAGACTTTGACTTTCACCTTAATCACTATGCTGCTGAGAATGATAACAATTTTTAGTTACTGAAAATACTACTTGTACATTATATAAAGCACGTTTAAAATTTTTGGTTAGTATCTGGACCTGAACCAACTGACTTCCATGAGACTTTGTCGTGCTCTTAAGTAAAGGAGATTATGTGAGCCACAGTCTGAATTTGTAGTTAGACCCTGGTCCAGACTTTGAAGATCTTTTCATTGACATCTACAGCCTCTGAATTAGACAATTACATTAGTATAGAACTGTAACATAAGAAGATTTTCCCTATTACAGGAACATTCTTCTTTTAGATTTTTCTGTAGGTAGGTTATTTTTTAAATAATATCACATTATAATGAATAATCACAATAAAGCAAAACATTTTGAAATTGAGCACAAAGACCACAGAGAAGACTGCAGGCAGGCTTCTGATGAAATATATACATGGTAGTAACTACCCTCCTTTCTCTTTTAACCGTAATTCAGCACCTCAGTTGCCAGATATGTCACCAAGGTGATCACAGAGGGAAGGACATTTCCAGAAACATGAAATTAAGAACTCAAAATACATGGGGGATAAATTCCAAAAGCAGCAATTATCCTTCTCTTGTCCTCTGATAGATATTTGATCTTCAGCACAAAGTGCCTGGAGGAGTTTAGCAGTGTCTTTTGGGAATGATACTTGGCCTACACTAACTTCCAGACTGGAGCCTGGGATGTGTTCAGATTGGCTCTCTGGCAACATACATCTGAGTTGGACTGAAATGGTAGTTCTATTTTCCTGGCAAATCCTGAAAGAGAAAGCAGGTGTTGATACGTCCCAAAGTGGAAGTTTCACCCTGGCATACAGAGATCTTTCTTTATCCTGCTAGCTCAAGCCTGAATGCACATAGATTGGCTCTGCCATAAATCTTCTGACAAATCAATAGTAAAAAATAGCACAGAATCTTAAGAGTTGGAGAGAACTTGGAGAGACATAGACATGCCTTTCCTCTGATCTGTTGAGAGACTTTGGGAAAGTTGCTTTCTGGTCTTTCAGCTCCATGTTGTAATGATGCCTATAGCACCCTGTTGAGAACATTTTAGGATTTATTTGAAAGAGTCCTGCAGAACAGCTATACATTATTCATCAACTCTGCTTTGTCATCACATAAATTTGTCTACATTGTATCTACAGTTTATTGTTTTATTATCTCCCCCATACGAGACAGGTGTATCAAAGTAGGTTATAAAATAATAATGCATATTGAACACAACTCAGGAACTTTTGGTCCACATTATTAAAGTGAAGGTAAAGGCAAGTTTTAAAACCAGGTTGACATAGTATGTACTCAGATCTACCCACACTGAAATTTTCTGTGTGACATGTCTGCTCATGTACCCACACTTGTGACTTATCTCTCTGGTATTTCAATGAGTTTCATTGTTCCTATCTTGCAGTTGGGTAAATGAAGAAGGAGAAGGGAAGTGATTTGAAGGGAACACCCGTCAGTGCAGCAGATGAAGATTCTTGTTGGCAATCCAGTACTTCTTCCCTCTGTGCCATCTCCACTCACTGTTTCTCTTGATCTTCTTTGATCCATGCCTTCTTGTGAGCAACATTCACACGAAGAACAGTGCCCTGTGTCGAGAGATATGAAGACATGAGAAGAATGGGGGCTTTTCACAGATTTATAGAATCATAGAATCATTTGAGTTGGGTGGAGCCCTTAAACATCATCTAGTACAACTTCCCTACAATTAACAGGGAGGTCTACAGCTATATCATGCTGCTCAGAGCCCCATCTAGCCTGATCTTGAATATCTCTAGAGATGGGGTTTTCACATCTTTCTAGTCAAACTGTTCCAGTGCCTTATCACTCTTGTCATTAAAAAAAATAATAATTCTTATATGCAGTGTAAATTTCCCCTCTTTTTTTAGAAACCATCTCTTCTTACCCTGTCACAACAGACCTTGCTAAAAGCTCTGTCCCCTTCTTTCTTGTAGCTGAAAGGCCACTATTAGGTCTCACCTGATCTTTCTCTTTCCCAGAGTGAACAGCCTCAGTTCTATCAACCTGTCCTCATAGGAGAAGTGTTCCACTCATGGATCATTTTTATGACTCTTTTCTGGATGTGTTCTAACAGGTCCATGTCTCTCACACTGAGAAATCCACATCTGGATGTATGCTCCAAGTAAGGTCTCACCAGTAAAGAGTAGAGGTGTAGCTTGCCACACTTCTTTTGATGCATCCCACAGTACAGTTGGTTGTCTTTCTGGGCTGCAAGGACAAACTGCTGATTCATGTCCATCTGGCAGCCACTAGTACTGTCAAGCCCTTTTCAGCAGGGCTGTGCTCTATCTTTTCATCCCCCAATTTGTATTGATGTGGGGGGGTTGTTATAACCCAGGTGCAATATCTTGCACTTGGTTTTGTTGAACCTCTTGATATTCACCTTGGCCCATAGCTGGAATCTAAGTTTCTCTGGACATCCCTCAGGTGAGTCAACCACATTACACTGTTTTGTGTCATCCACAAACTTGCTGGGGGTGTACTAGATGTGCATCCCTATTGCCAGTGTGATTGATGAAGATACTAAAGATCATCAATCTCAGTAATGACCCCTGATGGACGCCATTTGTTACTGATCTGCACCTGGACATTGAGCAATTGATCACTACTCTTTGAGTACGATCTTGCAAACTGTTCCTCATCCATTGAAAAATCCACCCATATCTTCCCAATTTGGAGAGAAGAATGGGACTTACAGGGGGACTGAAATGCCTTACTGAAGTTCAGGTAGATATTAGTGGCTCTTTCACTATCCACTGATGCAGTTACGCCATCACAGAAGGCTACTGTGTTGGTCAGGAACAACTTGTTGAAGTCATGCTGTACCACCTCTTTGACTTCCATGTGTCTAAGCATAGCTTCCAGTAGGATTTGTTTCATAATCTTTCATGGCACAGAGGTGAGGCTCTAAGGCCCAGGTTGGTCATAACCTGCAGTAGGCTTTCTACTCCTCTTAAAAATGAGTGTGACATCTCCTTTTTTCAAGTCACTGTCAACTTCACTTGAGCTCCATAACTTTTCAAGTCTCAGCCAATTCCTTCAGGATGCTGGGATGCGTCTCATCAAGAACTGTAGTCTTATGGATGTTCAGGCTCCTCACATGATTGTAAATCTGATCTTCACTTACTTCAGGAGGAGCATTAATCTCCTAGTCCCATCTTCTGACCCAGTGAAGTTGCTAGTAAAGACTGAGGCAAAAACGTTGAGTACCTCAACCTTCTCCTTGTCTGTTGTTACCAGCCTGCCTATGTTGTTGACCTGGGGGTGTACCCCTTGTTGGATTTTCCTTTTCTAGTTTATGTACCTATAGAATACTCTATTATAGTTCTTTTCACCCCCTGCATTGTGCAGTTCCAGCTGGGCTTTGGCCCTCCTGATCCCATCCCTAGCAGCATCCATCCCTACAGTCTTCCCAGGGTACATGTTCCTGTGCACACTGCTTGTGCATTTTCTTCTTGCTCTCCAACTTGACCAGTGGGTCCCAATTCAGCCATGCTGAATTCTTTGCTTCCTTTCCTGACTTCCTACACCTGAGGATGGAGAAGTCTTGCCACTAAGGAAGACGTCCTTAAAGATATGCCATCTCTACTTTGCTCCCTTGTCCTAAGGACACTATCCCAGAGGATTTTGTTGAATAATGTCCAAAACTTGCTCCACAAGTTCCTCACAGCAGTTGTTTTCCAGGCTTTTCTGGCCTGTGGGTACTGCACACATTCTTTAGACAGTGATTCTCTGCTGTGAACTTGAAATGGAAAGTACTGATATCCAACAGCTTCAAGCTGAAGGATATCAAAGACACTAGGAATGCCTTTTCACAGCAGTTTCTATCTATCACGAATACCTGCTAAGTCTACTTCTTTCAGAGGCCACAGCATTTTTATTTTAACTACACTAAAGCTACTAATATCCTAATATAAAGTGGAGAAGAGGGAGACTTCTGGACCACAGAGTGCAAAACACATGTCCAAACCACATAAAAGTTGTAGCAGAGGAAACTCTGATGAGAAGTCCTGTGAGGCCATTAATCAACAGCTCTTCTAACCTCACCTACAATCTCTTTCAATTTTGTTGTTGAATTTTCCTTCGCTTCTTTTCTATTAATGTTTTAACTTAAATTTTGAGTCTGGTTGGATGTTGTTTGCTTTTTTCTACAGAGTTACTTTACTGTTAAGGAAGTTCTTAAGACACTTCACTGAATACTTTTCCCCTCCAGAATTCTGTCATTCAGGATGAGGCTGAGGGCAGAGGTAGGGACTGGCTGAGGTGGGGGCACTCTCGGGCATACGTGTAACTCTGTTTCACAGAGCACTCTGCTTCTCAGAACACTCTCCTTTTCAGGCAATTCCTTTGATGTTTGACAATATATTTTATTCAAGGGGTCACATTTCACCTCTGATATATTTAAGTTTTGTCCGTGGTTCAAGAATCACCATTAAAGTTGTTGTTTTTTCAGTGTTTTAGTCTTGGAGACCTAACAAATCTGCAGCCAATAAAAACTCATTTTTTCTTTTGTATGCCCAAAAAATATCATCATGTAACTAACAAATATGATATTTGGGTTACAATATCAGATGGGCAGAGCTTGTTACCTCCCAGTAGATTAACCTTTGAATCTTTACCGATTCATTAACTGAGCACATCAATCACCAGATTTCAGTAAAATTTATTGCAATTAAAGATTTTGCAGCACTGTGGAGGCTGAATAGGATTCTTCCTTATCAGTACCATTAATGGCCTTCTGAAATGTTGCCAGTTCATTCACCCCACCCAGATTTCAATAATAAAACAATTTTGACAGAGGGCCCATGTTTCAACATTTTTAATAAAAACAAAATAAAAAAACCATCAGTAACAGAGCAGTAAAGTATTCTCTCTCTTTCCTCTTTGCCAAAGCTAACAGAAAGGAAAATGTCAGCCTGGCTTGGCTCCAAAAAAGGAGGAAATTGAATGGTCTTAGCTCTTGTTCTTTGACTAGTAGCATTGTGTACATAGAAGACTTGACTCTTGGGCTCATTTTGATGGATCTGAAACACAGATAAGAATGTAGAAGACTAGATTCTGTAATTTATAGCCAATGATTCTGTTTAAGATCTTTCAGTACCACATAACAAATCAATGTGATTTAGAAAATAGCATGGTTTCTGCCACTGACATAAGCCATATGTGAACTGCTAAGCTACTATGTAAGCCACAGCTATAAATTTTAGTCAGTAGGAGGAGATCCTTTATGCTTCTCTGCTCAAAATATTTTAATCCATTATCAACATTTTGAATGAATCCTAGCTATATTGCATTCTGGTAATGTGCTGGAATGTCTCTTACAATAAGAGAAGAGAGAAGGATGACTTCCAACCATTTTTTTATTGAACTCACTCACATGAACATTTTAAAATAGGACAAAATTGTGTCTTACAATCTTGTTAATATGCTACATCATGTTCTGATAACAGAGTATAATGTACCTGATTTTACTGTGTGTGATCTCTCTAGACAATAGTAGTGGTTAGTCAGAAATGTGGACCTTTGTGATTACAAGAGCTAAGTAGCTCTATGAAGACTGAAATAGCAAGTTTGTGGCCAGTCTTCCCTAAAAATGTTTTAAGGATTTAAATTCAACTTGAACTTCTTTGTGAACTAGATTTTACTTTCCTTGCACATCTGAGATTTCTGACGGTTTGATAGCATAAAATAAGACTGTAGATATTTATATAGCAAAAGTATATGGGGCTTGTTCTGATCATATGTGACTTTAAATGTTGGTGATGGTTCTCAAAGGTAGGCTTCTTGATAATTATATCAGATTCTCCAATCTGATATGCAGGAGGCCAAAACTTCAAATGTGTAAGCACCACAAGAGGCAAAATTCTACTTTTTCACATATGTCCATTTACACATGCGGGTGCTCAACTGGAATTTCTCTGCTGAAACTGTCTCAGGTTAACTGTTTTCTGTGGCATGGCATAAATCTGTGCCTACAAACCTCAGTACTGTTCCCCTGTTTAGGGGGACATAACTAGTCAAGGTAGAAAGAAGGGAATCATCTAGTGTTATATAAAAGTCCCCTCCCAGAGGACGCTGTACTCACTAGACACAATTGTAAGTGAATCTAGCCAAAGGCTTGGAGCCCAGTACTCATTGCACTCATGTCATTAAAATAGTGCCTATGTGGGAAGTGAGTTGAATCGTCAGTTTATTGATCCTCAAGGCATCAAATTCCTACAGATCTAATGGCTTCTTATTTCCTACATCTTGGTGTTTCTCACTGCACTAAGTTTTCGTGCTTGAAGAAAGAGGAGGCACAATCCATTCCCCTTTCTGCCATACCCTGGTTTCTAAAGAAATAAAAAACAACTTATGTGTATGAGCTGGAGGGATCTATGACACCCACTGCCCTGTCTGAATGAATGGTACGCACCAGCTCTGCAGTTTAAAGACAATTCATACTGTTGAAATGCAAAGTTGATTGCCTTAACAGGGTCATGTACTGCTTCTGATGCAGAATTACCAGAGCACCCCGTCTTGTAACAGGAGAGCCCAAGGGATTTACAGTACAAGCTGAGCCATTATTTCTTGAATCTTAGCTCAGCTGTCGCTCAGCCTGGTTTCTGGTGCACATGCACACAACCCTGGTGCAGCCATCCAGCTGTGTGCAGCTTTGAAAAGGTGATCTGCAAATAGGTTTGTGATGTGAATAAAATAAATAGCTAGCACAAAATCAGAGTGTTTCTGGTGTGTACATTTATTTTGTTTATTAAAAAATCCTGTGCTCTTGTAACAAAACACAGCATTTGGAAACAGATCTGGTGTAAGGAAATGAGAACAGATTTTCCAAGGTGAAAAGATGCTAGATGAGAACCTGTTTTAACTCTTAAACAAGCAATATTGGCAATTGAATATTTCTTTCTCATCACAGGTACATGAAATAGTCTTAGGAAATGAACTGATTAGGAAGTTATTTGGTTTGGCCCTGTAAAAGTGTTATTGACCCTGACCATTAGCAGAATACTGGCTTTTACAGTGTGGATGTCACTATGACTATTAAAATGTTGGTATGAGCTATTGAGTGTTAATGTTATGCAACTTCAATAGCTTGTGGAGATTAAAGGAAAATTAACATTTGTATCACTTCCATAGGTCAGGCTTTCATAAGGAGCCATTCCAATCACATGGCACAATCAGCTTCTGGTTTTGCATGCTTAAAAAAAAAAAAAAAAAAAAAAGAGGGAAGAGATTTCAGTGAGTTAATTAAGTGAAGAAAATATCAGTCTCTCAAAGCAATTAGTATCAAGATATCAAATGTCCTGTGAAAATGATTTACAAATTTAGGAAAGGATATTAAGAGATTTAAGGTGGAAAACAGGTCTTCAGTGAGATTTTTAAAAATGGCTAACCTGCCTAGAACCTTCTGAAAATCTCACTGAGTACTTGTCTGTAAAAGTCTAAATTCAGTAACTTCAGCAAAATTTAGGCACTGACCAATTTGAGATTCAAATAACAGAGCAACAGAAGAAGAGAGAAAGTAAAAGATCTGAAGAAGAAAAATACTTTTGTGTTTTGCAGGGTTTTATGCATGAGTTTTTACAATAAGACACAGAGCTATAAAAAAAAAGAAAAAAAAAATTCTGATTCAGATGCTTTATCCTTCCAATTCACCTCCAAAGTGCTCTTGCAGCTCCTTCTCAAACCGGAGAAAGGAGACGATTATGAAGACAGCAGTGCTATAAAATCAGTATCTCAACCTTGACTGGGAAATCAGGGAACAAAAAATAACAGTTTTTGTTGTAATGTGAAATTATTCATTTTTGGTTGACTTTCCAGTAGAATATTGATGATTGTAATAACATTGATGATACTTAGGCTTCTAAAGTAACAAAATTAGCCATTCCCGAAGACTTTTCCTAGCATACTACAGCCTCCAAACATTCATGAAAACATTCTATAATTTGTAGAAGAGGAAACAGCACTTTTTTTCACTATTATGACATCATGCACAGCTGAAATTAAAGTGTTCTTCCCCACTTTTCTAGTGGGTCTCTATACCACAGAGAGAGATTTTTACATCAAACCTTCTTAATACATTCAAGCAGTATTTAATACAATAAGATATGTGAGAGGATTTTCAAGTTAGGTCAGCTGAAGTCAAACCTGTTTCAGTCTTGCTCATCTCTGGATTTTTCACACCTACCTTAAAGCTACTACCTGAGACACTTAACATTAATGACCCATCTCTTTGTATCTTCTTCGCAGTCATAGTTAAACACTTGGAAATAATTTTAAGAGAGCTCCCTTGCCCTTGAATGTACCTAAGGCAAAATGACTCAGATGCATGAGAAACTGACTAATAATATGGGCGATCAATTGTGATCTACAATTGCAAAAGAGCCTTAATGCTTTTCAAAAATATGTCCTTGGACTGTATCTTTCCATCAAGGTCTGAAAGAAGAAACACTTTGTTTCATACAAAGGAGAAGTTATTCAAATAGATAAACAGTGAGGTCTGTTTATAAAAAAAGATGAGGAGTACACAGCCTCCACAGTTCCACTAGAGTAAGATCCTCTCCTCTGCCTGGCAAGAGTTAATTCTGAGCATTTGCCTTTGTGAGTTATATCTCCCACTGAACATAATCCAAAAGAACAGTAGCAGGTAAATAAATTTTAGCATTCAAATCAGTAAGGTATGCATGTTTCCTATAACAGTTCAGTAAATTTTCTTCAATAGATTTTCCTCCAATGGAACTTCACTTGCAAGGGCAGATCAGCCCTCTGCAATAAGAGCCAAACATTCAAGTACAAACCAGTTAATATCTCACAGATCCAGTTCCTCCAAACTGCTTGAATCCTCGCCCTCTACAAGGTATTTACTATAATTTTTAGTTCAGAATAAAGTAGATAACAAATATCTATAGTTCCTCTTATTAAGTATTCCATGGTCTTTGTATGATGTAACATGTCAGAAAGTTATAGATTGATGTTTCAGTTTTATGCAGTATTATATTCTTTGGCTTCAGAACAAAAACCAAAATAAATGTGAGCATTTTTGGATCTTTTTCTGAAACTACGCTATGCATTCCTTTAATCTTTCTTTCTAGAGACACTGTACAATAGTTTCCTTGTTACAGACCTTCAGTATTGCTGACATTAATGAAATTATTTTTGACAAGTTGAAAATCTTCCTGTAATTGAGTTTCTATTTGACTTTAATGTTTGCCCTATTTGGAAGGCCTTGTTAACAGATTTCAAGCTGTGATAATAATATTTCCTTCCTCTATTATCAAACGTTCTAATCTGTTTTCTTTCCAGATCACCACTGGTCAAAATAGTCATGGGATATTTTTCAAAAGGTAGAAAAGATTTTCTTTTTTTCAAACACTTTTGGTTTGGAGATTTTTTTTTCAACTTTTATGCAAATGACACAGAACATCTCTAAACAAGTCAGTGAGACTGAAAGTGAGGGAAAGTTAGAATTTAATCCAACAAAATTTACTTAGCATCTTTTATAAAATGGTACCTATTTTTTTAAAGTAGCTTTGAAAATTAATGTGCCAAGTATTAACTTATGTAATGACATATAGATTTGCTGAAAGCATTTGCTTTTCAGCTGTTGGTGCTATAAAAACATATAACAGTTCAATTTAAAATAAATCTCCTCCTCCCTCCCCCCACCCATCTTATCTTCTTCAAAACATTTTTCCTTTACTTATATAATATTTCTTATTTCTACTGTCAAGAGCATGTTAAAGAATGCAAAAATTAAAGACTTCAGTCTTTACCAGTATAAATTTCCCGTACTGTCAGTCACAGAAGTTCTTTCACCAACCTTTCTCCTTTAAGGCACATTGACCATGAAGGTCAATGACCATTTTGGTTTCAACTTGATTTTCCACTTTTCCTGGCAGGCTTGCTTCAAGTCATTTATTTTGAGATATCCATGTCAGAGTGCAGCCACTTTACTCTTGAAAATAGACCCTGGGGTCTCTTCTGTGACTCCCTGATAGTTGGATTTGATGCAAAACTGTCATTCTTCAACTCTGGCTGTGACCCTCTGCTTTTGGAAAATGCTGCTAGGGAAACAATGTATAGATATTGGAGGCAAAATTATTTTTTCCTTCTGTATTCACTGCTCAAACAGATATTTAAGGGATAAAAGATGAAGCAAGGTTTTAATACCAATCCCTGCCAAATCAGCCAAACAAAGAGCAGTGTTATAGAAGATCATTTTTAAATTCTGTCTACTCCAAACCCTTGTTCCTGGTCTACATCAATTAGTGGTCACCTAGACTAGCAGGTTTGGCAAAGATGCCTACTACTGTTCAAATATCACCCAAAATGTGCATACCAACACTCATTTAAAGTATTATTCAGATTTATTATGTATTTTTAAGAGTGCATGGAAATTGGAATCAGATGATAGAAGCAGTAAGATATGATCTCAACTAATCTTTCGTTGACGCAGTTATTGGCAATTGCTCTGACACCCTTCCTCTCCAAAATTCTAGAACAAGTCCTCTCATCAGCAGTGTAGAAAAAAAAAAAGGAACATTACTGTAAAGACTAAGTTATTAGTTTCGTATGCTATGGGTGAATTGCTATGGTGTGTTTAGACCCCATATATTTCCTTTGCCTTGAATAAAAGAAATGAATAGGAAGGGGAAATAGCTTCTTGGAAGTGGTGTGTCCTACTTATCTTCTGTGGACAAATAGAAGCATTAGTGAAGAATAATCACAGATTCATAAAATCATAGAATGGCTTGGGTTGGAAGGGACCTTGAGAATCATTTAGTTTCAACTCCTGCCAAGGGCAGGGCTGCCACCCACCAGATCAGACTGCCCAGAGCCCCACCCAACCTGGTCTGTAACACCTCCAGGGATCAAGCATCCTCAGATTCATTGGGCAACATCTTCCAGGGCCTCACCACACTCTGAGTGAAAATTTTTCCCCTAACATCTAATCTAAATCTTCCCTCTTTAAGTTTAAAGCTGTTGTCCCTTCTGTTATTACTTTCAGACCATGCAAAAAGTCTGTCTCCCTCCTGGTTATATGAAACCTAAGGCAGAAATAATCACTTCAAATTGCTCTGAAGCTCAATCTGAGAACAGGGCATTATCTTTCCCATTTCTCTGCTTCTCTTGATTCCTCAATACAGTGGCACTGAAACTATACACCAAGGATGACAATTGTCTTTGCAGGAATTATAGTCAATATTGTAGAAAAGCCATCGGCTGTCCCCATGTTGAGCAGAAATGTAGCTATGAAAACTTTGATGAAAGTTGGAATTATGATACATCACAGACTTCTTAAATAGATGACAAAATAGTAATGTACCATATTTTATTGCCACCATATTTTATTGCCATTAATAGATCATGTTCTAAAATGTATTTCCATTAACAAATAAAGAAATGCTTATTTGCTACATCTGGTCAAATAATGTAAAAACAGACTTGCAAATACATTCACAAAGAAATAAATCGAATTCAGTTTGCTGTTATTCATGGTTTCATGGTCCTGTTTATCACCAGATACTCCTTTTCATGCTGGTATTCATGAAAATGCCCACCAACCACCCCACATTTGTGAGCATGTGCCAGAAACACACTGTTACTTATTCTTTGTTCTTTCTCTCTCACTAAAGAGGGCAATTCTTCTTATGGGGGAGCAGGAAGTGTGACCTATTCCATGCTGCGAATGAAGAGTTGGAGACCTTCAGGTCTGAAACCTGAGCAGGGAAATGAGTAGGTGTAAACCAGCACACAGCAAAATGAACCCTATGTGACACAAAAACATTGAGTTTCACATAGATTTGGTACTGGAAATTTAAAGTTGTGTTGAATACGGGGAAAAACACACCTTACACAGTGTTGGTGCAAATGATTTTGTAGCTGGCATTTCGTTCCACAGATCTACAGCTTGTACATCTGCTTGAAATGGTGTCTGAGCATCACACTTAATGCAACAATTTTTGTGTTGAAACTTTTTACCATTGAATCCCAGAAATCCCTGGAGCCCCTCGAGCAGCAACATTTCCTTTTGCCTGCCTTACTTTTGATGGGGAGGTACTTTATATGATAGTATCAAGTAAAATAAAATTTATCTTGAGTAAATAAGCGCAGACATGAGGACTATCTGCTGCAAAGTTTATTAGAATATTAGCAATATCTGGGCTGTTCTGCTAATGTATGCAGGAAACTGCTGGAATGTTTACTATGCTGCTCTTTGCAGCATAGTGTTGTGAAGCAATTAACACCTTTTCATGTTACTGTTTTTCTATTTTCATATTCAAGAAATAAGTAAATGAACTAGAACAAGCATTTTCTACATGAATGTTTTTACCTGCTCTTACTACGTAAATTATTTATCAATGTCATTAGCTTTCATTTGCACCTTTTACACTACCCAGTCATGAAATGTTTCCAGTTTAGAATTCCCTGGAGAAGATTTCTCTGAAAATGTTCTTTGAAGAACATTTATTTTAGCATTAGAAAAGATAAAAGCTCCAGATTTATTACAAGACCTTAGATATATGGAGTATAACTTGTTGATTTTAAAAGACAGAACAGAAATTTGGAATGCCAAGCCTGAAGAAATCTTTATGTGTCATCAAGAAAAACAAACAGGAACTCATCAAGCATTCTGGAGGGCTGACAGCAGATCAGCCACTGAATAGGTTATGATGTGGAAATGCAGTTATTTGAACAATTGTTGTTATGTTATATTAACTGGATGCATGAGTATAGCATGAATCCATATAACATCAGTACCACAAAGCAGTACAGATATCTGCACATTCTGCTGCAATGCATATAAGACAAAACTGCACTGGATATCAGTTACAGAGGTAGTAGATAGATTATAATTTGTATTACACTCCATCCTCTTATTCTTCTGGAAGGACATGTAAAACAATCTTGTCCGTAGATGCCACATGAGACTTGGTTTCAGTCCTCTTATTAGCTCACTGGTCTGTGATTAGAAATTCTGATGGTACATGAGCTAACATTAAGTGATCATAAGTCATTAAATTAATGACAGCAGGTAACACAGAGAGCTTCATAAATTGAGTTCTGCATATTAAAGTGGTTTTCCATTTTTGCAGAAGCACTTTTTATTCTAGGATTTTTTTTTTTCGTTCTTTTCACATGACTGCACAGGTTTGACGTTTGTGGGAAGGGAGGAACTGCTCCTATTGCTCAATTTTTCCATTGTGTTGTGACTCATACCTGAATATGCTTCTTTCCCTGAATAAATAGATGTTTCAGACTATGTCTTATGTCTCATCCTCCGTGAATTGAATTTGCTGAATATGCAGATTTATAAATATTGTTGTGATAGCCTTAAGCAAACCATTAGCATTTGCTGTGCAAAAGCCATGAGATTTTTACACAGTTACATGTAAAAAGATCTTCAGATTCACATAAGAGGCTTTAGATTTAATTCAAGTGACTTTATGCCCTAATAACAAGGTATCTTCTCTAAAGAAAGATTTAGCCTCCACTTATAACTGGTGGAGAAGACAGACATGTTTAGTGGATTATCTGTCTCACAGAAATGCCTTGGGTTACTGATAGACTTTGGACTTAGATCATATTGTTATGTGCCACCTTAACACCATGCCATAATACAGAGTTAAGAGTTAGAAGATTGGGAAAGCTCAAAACCAGTGGAGTGAGGACTGTACCTTTCATTATTTTTTTTATATCCACACGATTGCTTAACTAGAACAAATTCTTCAATTTTTAAATATTCCTTATTTTTCCCTGATACTACCAGTGTGGCTTCCATCAGTCTCATTTTCTGCTTGTCGTCCAAGATAGGTGAGCAAAATACATCTCAGAAGAGATGATACCTCAGAAGAAATGATTCAGTTTACTAATTCCATAAAATTCTCAAATGAGAGCAGTGGCTAATTCATGACTAATAATTTATAGACCACTACACTCTCTACTCTTGTCTGGTTTGCTGGTGGCCTTCTGTGCTCTATACCATCAAATTTTCCTCCGTAGTTTCAAATCTTTTAAACTTTTCATCTAAAAAAATTCCTTTAAAAATAATATTTTTTCCTTGTTTTGTTGTTTGTTTTTTTTTTTATTTTTTTTCCCTTCCCAAATAAGAGTGACATACAAGATGTAGGTCCAGTTCTATCTGGACTAAAATGCTTCATGATGCAAAAATATGAAGTAATATGGAAACCGGAAAGATATTTTCTCAGACTGTAAGTTATGTGCATATATATTGGGCATTTTAAATGTGCAGTACTTATGTTGTCTTTAGTAATTCTGCCATCATGACTACAAGCCCAAGACATGCTGAGGGGTTATATTTAGTAAGCAGCTGACAGTGAATCACAAACTCAGGGAATTCTAGTGGTGGAGCACAAAGAAGAACATTGCTAATCTTTATGTGTTCCCACAGATAAAGTCAACATCTTGAACACTGATAGACTGCATACAAGGATGCCTCATTCCCAGTTGCTGAGGTGGTTTTCCTGCAAAACAAAGACTGGTTAAAACACTATGCAGATCCTTAAAAAAAAATCAAAGGCCCCTGGCTTTATAAGCCCACTTTACTGCCTGATTTTGAAGTTTTTGTTTTCAATACCAGACAGGTTCAAAAAGAATGTCTGTTTTCGTTTCAGCTAAACTAATCCACACACAACATCCTTTCCCACTATTTACTAGACTGAAGCTATCAAATGAAGATATGATGTCTGTGTTTGGGTTAGTTGGTTTAAATTCTAATGACCATGATGTAAGCACTATAATCAAGAAAAGCTTGTCTGTCTTTGGATTTGGATATCTTTGCCATAGGCCCAATGTGTACTTTCTAGCCTTGTCATTAAACTAACCGCAGCTCTGTCTAATTTTCAATTAGCAGTAAGCTTACTATAGAAAGCTGTGTGGCCCTAATTTAAAGCTAGTTTCATAAAATTCCTTGTTCTTTATTAACAGTTTATTAATATTTAGATAAGTAACATCAATTTACAGTATATGCTTTGTTAGACTGGAATTTCCCTGGTGCATTGTTTTTTTTTCCTTCTTTTCTCAGTCCTGGCTTTTGGGCTTGGATTTTAATTTTTTCCCCCAAAGTGTCCATTAACTCTCTTCACATCCAGTATAGGTAAGGCTTTTGGATAGGGTCACTTGAGAAGATCTTATTTCAAATCAATGTTGAAAACGTCTAAGAAAAAATAAGTTAAATGAATCTCTTTTAATACTCCAGTTTGTCTGTATACTTGTATGTCTTTATGGAATGTTGTAGAAGGTATACATCATGTTCTATCAGGAGAAAAGATCTGAATTTATATTAAGTACCAAGAAAAAAAATTCTACTAATGAGACATTCTCAAATAGTCTACTCAATAAACTCTATTTGGTACTTTTAAATTACATAGGACCAATGGGAAATAAATTCCACAGAACAAATATTCATTGACAAAAAGATAGATGGTCTGATGCACTTTGTCTCTGTTTGAAAATCTCAGATACATTTAATTCCATTATTGATAATATATGATTTTTCTATAAGGTTATACACAAGGTATGTCTAGCCCACTATCTTGTTTTTGACAGGAAAACATTTCAGATGCTTAGGAGAGAATATAAAAAGGTTTGCTTAGCTAATTTACTTAAGAGTTAGCAAAATGAGATCAATAAAAACAGTAAGAAAGTGACATGTGATTTCTTTTTATTACTGCTTGTCTAGAAAATCCTGAATTAAGCATTGTCACAATCATTAAACACTCTTTTTCCCCATTTCATCCTTGTGAAGTTTTTATTGCTTTTCACTAAGAGGAGGAATTTTCTTGAATCAAATCAGCCAGACCGTTGTTCAGACTGCAGAAAAATTATTTGCTTATGACCATCTTCAATAAAGTGCTTACTTTAATTGTCATGTTGTCCCAGCGTCCTACAACTGCTTGCTTGCATACATGTAAGGTTCTTTCCAAATGACAGAACACTGGTCTGCCTTTGTTACTCAAGTGTTATTTATAGCTTTGCTACAACTAATTAATTTCTAAAGAATTAAGTATTCTTGCATATTAATATAAAGTCACCTAAAAAAGTTTTTTTAATCCGTTCTAAAATGAGATCAAATTTTCAGCGTAGCAAGTAGCACCCAAAATTAAGTTTGCAAGAACAGGTACACTGAAAATTTAGTTACATCTAAATATATGCAGCAAATCTAGTATCACATCAAAAGTTGCTGATGACAGATTCCATTATTTTATGTACTTGTGTTCAAAAAAGAGTCATCATTAGTGTAAGGCTGGGTTAAGATGCATCTAACTGAACTGGGAAGAGCTTCTTTTGGTTTACCTGTTATGGAGAAAAATCTCTAAGCTTTGGTGTTAAGGCTACTTCAACACCAAGGAACAGGTTGCAGAAGCAAATAAAACACTTGCACAAACAGGCAGGCATTTATCCAATTCTGCATGCATACTGATGGAGATGAGCAGAAGAAACTAAATTGAGCTGGAAGGAATGAAAGCGCAGAATGTGCTTGTCTGTGAGCCAGGTCCAGCCCATTAACACAGTGCAGCTATGACTCACTGAACACTTCTTAACTGTAACTGCCAGTGAGCCGAGGTTTTGTAATGTCCCCAAGGGCCACAGTGAGCTTGTCACTGACTTCTCTGTTTCCAGGCACCGAGCAAAGTGTGAAGCTACCATCCAGCCAGCAAAGGAAGCCTGCCTGTCCAGATTTCCCCTTGCCTAAAGCACACTGAAAGTGCCAGCCCAGCCAGCTGTATGCCTCTCTTTCCTGGTCCTCACATCTGGAAAGCAGTGACACAGATGCTTTGCAGGCCAGCCAAGTTTGAAGTGGCTGCACTGACTGAAAAATAACCTTCCAAGCTGTCCAAAAGCCTCTGAAACCATCAGACTAACTGCCCCGACTATCTTAATCCTAATTTTCTCAAGTTTTGAGAGACCCAAAGGATGATCATAGATATTTACAGTCTCCCTTGTGCAATTCAGGAGCAGAGCTGGCTACGAACCAGCTAACTCCCTGCCATTTGACTGTTGCTTCCCATGTACCATTGCATGGAATTCTGTTTCTGCCAGTAAAGGCAGAAAACTCCTCCCATATAATATAGCCCAGTGTTATATTTTATTACTTCTCATCATGCCCTTATTATTTGATCAGCTTTGAATTGATCACATCTAGTTTTAGGCACCTAAACCTTAACTGCCAAGTCAGTGGGTCTCAGCTTCTCCCTATAATCCTTGACAATATTTAGACATGTGCAGATAGGGTTTTATACATCTGTATTCAAATGCTTATCTTAAAATGCATCAAACTGCAATTAGGAGGTGGTTATTCTATCAGGGAAGATCACTAATTTAAAACAGTTGCAAAAATTTTAAGGGACAACACTGGAAAACAAGAATCCAGCTCTGGTTATGCATTGAAGAGCAAACAGAAAAGTAGCTGAAACTGTGCACTCCGCTATGCAGCCAGACAAAAAGAGCAGTTCACTGACAACTTCTGGTTCCCAATCTGCCAATTGGTTGCTGTTGCAGCTTTGAGGAAAATAAGTAGTTTTATGCAATGTTCCTGAGAGAAGACTAAAAAGCAGAAAGAGTAACAGAAATGGGAATTTGCATTGCTTGATAGTAATTGTAGGTAGGAGTTACTTGATTGATTTCAGAGCTTCAGAAGGTAGGGGGAGAGGTAGTAGACTATAGTTTTCTATGCTGTGTAAATCTTCAAACATGGCTGAAAAGTAGTCACTGACTTTTTTCACTTAAGGAAATCTTTAAGAAATCATTTAAAGTTTACAAAATATATTACTGCATAAATATATCTCAACACATAAAGAGCTACAGAAATTTCTGGAGTGTATCTTTTTCTCTTAAATTTAGTTTACTGACTGAGTACCTATCTAACTGTCCTGAGAGATTACTATGGCTTGTTTGAACCACATCTGAGAGCACAGACTTTGCCCTTTTAGAACAGAGCAGCGTTGTTTGCAATTCCAAGCTCAAGTAATCAGTTTCAGTCACCTCCAATGGAGACAGGAAAAATCTAAATCTAGTCAGGTACTGAAACACTGGACCACAAAGGAAAATGAGGTGATTTTTATTTCTTACCTTAACACCTCTTAATTAGGGCTAAACTTATCTCTGTTGCAGTCTCACTGGTTTCCCTCTGCCAAACCACACAAGACATGAACTTTTGGTGGTGCTATAGCTTCCACAGATTTGTGAATGTTTTTATTCTGACAGCTCCACAAGCCCAATGCAAACCTGACTAGCCTTACAAGAAAATGAAATAATTTAATGGGAATGACGTAATGCTGTGTGTGTTCAGAATCTTACATGCCAGTGTCCTGCAAAAGCCTTTCCTCCCCAGAAATAAATTATAGATGTTGAAGTCTGCTGCAAACCACCCACACACATTCAGCCTTTTTCTTCTCCCCCTCACGGACTTGTCAACAAATTGGATCAGAGAATACCCCATGTGTTCTTTGCTTCAGACAAAAACTGTCTGCATTATCAACATGCATCTGAAAAGTAGAGGACACTTCAAGCAGAAAAGCAAAGAACTTCTAAGGCCAAGTGTTTGTGCATTGCTTTAGGGTTATTTTTACCTATAAAATAACATGCTAAATGTGGTTTCTTTAATGTGTTTTACTCCAACTTCATTCACCTATAGACATATGGCAAAGTAAAACTATAAGCAAAATCAGGATGAGGAAGTGGAACAAACTCATTCATGTAAGCCTTTTTTTTTTTTAAGCAGAAGAAAGGAAATACTTACATTTTTTCTTAGTATTAGAGCCAACAGTTAAAAAAAAAAAAAAAGAAAGAAAGAAAGAAAAGAAAACACAACACCATACAAATGTTGAAATAAAAACTGTGATGTTTATAATGAATAGTAACTATTGAATGAAAGCAAAAATAGAAGAGAGCAATGTTTAAAACTTCTGCTTGTTCTTATTATAGAAGATGACTACACAAAGCAAACCTAAAGAGTGGGATAGGATTTCACATTTTATTGGCATTTGGGGAAACTTTATACTCTGTCTCTGGAAAATCAGAAAGGGAAGTGGTTGCAAGGAATCCACATAATAATGTATGGGAAAGCCAGTTAGAATTTACAAGGGAGTGGACTGTGCTGGTAAATCAAAAGTTTGCCAGATCACATGGTTCACAATTAATAATAGTGGGGTGTTCCACCAGCAAGCAGTTTCTCCATTTTCTTTTCCTTTATTGCCATTTTATTCCCACTAAGCCACTAAATTATTTTACTTAACCATTGGTGCAAAATATATGTTATTAGTAAAAACATATCAGGTATATAATGAGAAGCAAATAAGCCTATTGCAGTTTCATAATAAGCCGGGAAAGTTTCAAATTGTAGGATGTTTTGTTTTGTTTTGTTTTCTTGCTAGGAAATAAGATTTTATGGCCAACTGTTATGAGAAACAACTATTCACAAGAACCGGAGTATGAACACTCAGTTTGGAGGTTCATTTTTACCCATATAGTACAACCTTACGTCTGTGTTCTTGACTTGGTGCCAGTTCTCCAGCTATAGGAAAAGGATGTTTAGGGATAGCTACTGACAGAATTTAACTAACAGATTAAGTCTGGGAATATTTTTGGTTTCTTTACAGAATGCCAAATATTGCCATATGTTGCCCTTGTATGTGACCATATGACTCTTGAGGAACTAACTAGGCAGTACCATTAAACAAAGCACATTGCCTTATAAAGTGTAAAGGAATGCCAGCTGCCTATGTTAAACAAAGCCTTTAGCAGTAAGGACTCATATACACAAGGACTGCTCTGAAAGTAATGCCTCCTATTTTATTATGTTGTCCCACAGTGTTGGAGGCAGATGTTGATGGTAAAACAACAGAAATTGAGCCTTCCATCAGTATTCAGTTACATGTTGTTGCTGTGTGACAGATGGCAGCAGAGGAGCATCTGACAAAATTGCATCTAATACGGAAGTGCAGATGAAGAAAAGGTGTAGAGTTGAATTCCTATGTGCAGAAAAAATGGAACACATTAACATTCATTGATATTTGCTGAATGTTTATGTAGACCAAACAGTGGATGTGAATACAGTGAGACAGTGGGTGGTGCATTTCAGTAGTGGCAACAGCGACATGAAATAGAATCCATGCTTGGATGGCCATGCAAATTTTTATCAGCACAACATGTAGGCTCTTGCTCATCATTGATGAAAATGCAAGCTAATGGTGGTGACTATGTTAAAAAAAACATTGTTTTGTAGCTGAGAATTTGTTCTATCAAATAACGTTATTATGTGTTTTGTAAATAATGTTGTTTCCATGGAAATAAATAGGATGCATTACTTTTGGAATGACCTAAATGTTTCTCTTGCTTGGATTAGGTTTTGGGTTTGTGTCAGGTAAGCAAAGCAGGTTTGAATTTAATCCTAATGATTTTAAGGGCCAACTGAAACTTCAGAAGTCAATCCAATCCCAAAGTGAATTAAGAGATGTGCCATTTGCGGATTAGATTATCTCCAGAGGTCCCTCCCAACCTCAAGCATTCTGTGATTCTGTGAAAATCAGCTCTTAATCCTTTTTCTCTAGGCAGAGAAGTTACCAACTTTAATTTACCGAGGCTTGAGTGATGAGACCAATACATCTCGTACTTCTGACAAACACGTTTCTGTCATCTGCAGTGGAAGAAACAGCAGGAAGAGTCATTTAAAACAAATGCAATAAAAGGAAGCTCAAATTCAAAAACCCATCAGAAACCAAAGGAAAGAAAATGTAGTCCTTCTTTCTAAGGCTAGCCAGAAGTTGGCTTTATCAAAGCTTTTTTTTTTTTTTTTTTTTTTTTTTTTTTTTGGGTGCTTGCATCATCAGTTCTTCTAAAATAGGATTGTGATTGACAGATTCTTGCGGGAATATCCAAGAATACTGCTAACGTACAGTTTTGTAATAGCAGACTGCAATCAGAGCCTGAACTCAAGTCGTTGTTGTTTATGACTGTGAGCCAGAAGCCCTGGAACCCTTATTTAAGAAGAGCTGAAGATTTTGTGGCATACTTCTGGCAACAATACTGCAACAGAGGTATATCTTCAAAACTCTGTTGGCAAACGTTGTAACATTTGTGGTAGTCACTTGACAATGGAAAACCTTTGGATGAATTTTCAGTTCGTAAATAAAACAAAAAGGGCTCATACTTACACCATCGTGGCTGCTGAACCTGGCCATTCGTATAATGTTCCCGCTTGCAACAGCATTCCTTAAGATGAGCAGTCCATCATTATGGAGCAAACACATAATTATGGTTACAGAGTTGTTTTGACAATATTTCCAACATTATTGCAACCTGCTCCAGATTTTTTTTTACATCAGATGGTCTCAGAAATGTCACAAGTGACATACTTTGTAAACATATTGAGTTCTTTTCTTATCTAGAAAATAAGACTGATCCAGTGGCATTTACGACAGTTACTAAAACTGATTTTACTGACTTATCTGTACACTAGCATCAATGCTAGTGGCTGACTTCTAGACTACAGAGGCCTCGTGATCTTAGTAATTTTGAGTTTGTGAAAGACATTAATACACTAATCTTGTATGTCAGAATTACCCAGGTGTATGGGAACTGCTAAGTCACGGCCTGAACCTCTGATTGATCACCTGAGGCGAGCCATGATCCAGCCAGAGGAGCACAGGTGAAGGCAATTCACCTGTGCTGCTGGAAGGAGTGGAGCCAGGCTCCACCCCTCCTAGACCTATTTAAGAGCTGGCTACCAGAGGGGAAGGGTCTCTTCTGGAGATTGCCTTTATTGGTGTTTTGTGGTGAGCCTAGCCTAAGGGTAAGCCTTCTATTTTATTCTCTTTTGTTATCATAGTCCACTTTGCCTAATTCTCTTAATTATATTGTGATTGTAACATCTTGATATCCATTGATTATACACCAGGGTACTCAGTTCACTACCTCCACTAGTATAAATAATTTAAATAATAAATAATTCAGTATGTATAGAAACACATCCAGGCTATTTTTTTTATAACAATCATGAATCTATGTGTATTATTTTTATTTGTTCTTGTAATCTTACGACTCCCATTCATGTACTTCTGGATTTTAACACTGTGAGACACTTTCTCTTTGTATATAGGCCACTAATCTTGTTTCCTGACACAAAATTTTCATGTTTGTTATTTTATTTTTTTTAATTGAGTTAAAAGTAATCAAAGTTCTGGATGATAGTCTAGTGTGAAATTCCAAATTTAAAGACCTCCCTGATGAAACCAAGGTCTTCTTGCAAATTGTAATGGCATAACAGGGAAGAAACTTTTTTTTCTGGAAGGAAATAAAGCTTATTTATTTAAATCTGATTGTGGCTCACAGCTAGTGGTTGGATGTGATTATATCAATTTGCCAAGTCATCACTTGACCTTTGTCCTTTTCCAAGACAAGTTCCAGCCTTTATTGTTAACAAGCTACTCTCCTTTAATTAAAGATGTACTCACAGGCAGCCTTTATACAGAGCCATCCATTTAAATGCCTGAGGTTTCTGCTAGTAAAATATGCTAACTCTTTGGCTTCTTTTCTGAGAAGCTTCACATTAAACAGATATTAGTAGAGCTTCTAGGACTATTAAAATGTAGAAAGCCCCATTGTTTTAAATATCATATCGTTTTGAATACTATTTCATTCAAATCAGGCAATGTTGAATGCTGGCCATCAGGAGTTTGTTTATTGTATGCCTAGTCACTCCCTCAGAAGCAGAGATCTGGGATATGGCAAGGTGCTGGTATGGATCTTCACCTCCACACAAGTAGAAATTTACTTACTAACTTATTGCATGCGCCATGCAAATTCAGTCATTTAGAAAACAATCTACTAAAAAATAGAGTGCATCCATATGAAGTGATGGGTAAGCTTATGGTTGGTGTACTGAAATGTGTCACTCATCTCATGTTACTTTTTGGCAATGCATAGATCCTTTCTATTAGAAAAAATAAGATATTTAAAGTTCACTTAAAATTAAGATAATTTAAAACTAATTTAAAACTCACATTTTAAGACGCTAACAATACTTCTAATGTAATAATTTCTGAGCTAAAAATATTCTTTTTGTGTCTCTGCTGAATCCATTTGCTGGCTTATTGACTGATAGATTTTGACATACAAGCATACAGGAATACAAAAGTTCCAGTCATGTTATGGCTTTAGTCATGCCACCTGAGCTTATTAAGTCAACTACTTAATCTGGAAACCATATAGTTATTGCTTTGTACTTCTTTGAGAAGAGTTTTGTGAAGATTCAATTGGTGAGTTTTAGGAACATACAATCCCATTATAGTTTCATCAAAATGCCTTATTCTGTGTTCATGCTGCTATTATAGAGTTGGCACTTTACCAGCTGTATTGATGTCACCCTCACTTCTGCATGCTCTGTATGACCTAGCACAGCCTTCCATGCTTGTTGAAATGTTCTAAGGAGTTATAGACTAAGTGCAGACATATACCTTTTCCCTATAGAAAAGCAACAACAACAACAAAAACCAACATGTAAAGAATACGAAAAATGCACACAGTCAAAAAGGCAGAAAACCAAAGAGGTTGAAGTTGGATGTGAGTAAATGTTAGAAAAGATGCCTGTTAAAGTCTTACCTGCAAAAGAAAATGTTAGTGAAACTAAATCACAAATTGTAAATCATTCTCTGTCAATCTGCAGGAAGAATGCTTTAACTGGATAATTTTTTATATTTAACCTTGTTACAAAGTAATAGCTATATGCTTTATTTTCTCTTTATATATATATGTACATATAAATATTTTATGGTAAATCTTCATAAAATATTCCAAGAGTACCAAAATTTCAGAAGTATCTTCAAATGTCAGTAAAATGTTAGATGACATCAGGTAAAAGTCTGAGGGGTCAAGGGGGTGGCAGGAGGAACTTCTTCAGGATTGATTTTATTTATTATGTTAGAAATTTGCAGACCTCACCTGCAAAGTAAAATCTGGATCAAACTCAAAAGCAAACCTGCAAGACAGTACATATAAACTGCAAGATTGTCCTCAGACAAATGTCCCATGTAAGAGAGAGAAAAACAACATGAAAGGATTCTCACTTCAATCCTGGACCTTAGATTATGGCTCTTTGTTGGGCTAACAGATTTTTACTGGGTTAGACTATTTGTTTGAGTACTGGTCATAAGTAGGTGTGTGCCTAAGTTAGCTTTTCAGATATTTATTTCAAAATACATAAATTGTAGTTAGATGTTGCAGTTTATGTCTTTTTGTTTGATATAGTTTTTTGTTGTTTTGGTTTTGGTTTTTTTGTTTTTTTCCATGTAGCAGTAATACAGTAGTGTGAAAACACCTGGAAGATTTTAAGACATTTCCTTTTATATTAATTTTTCTTAATTGTACCACTTGAAGATCCTTTAGAATGAGAAGATTTGAATGTGTAGTTTGGAAGTTTGTCAAAACTTTGAAGGAAAAATGAAGAATAGGATGCTTCTCACGTAAAGTGAGAATGAAAAAGGTGATAAAATACATGCTACGAACCTACATCTTAATTAGGAAAAAGATTGTGTATTTTAAAGGACAGATGGAAGAAAATATGAGTGAGAGAAGGAAACAGTGGAGCACTGTAAAATGGTGTAGCTGAGGCTCAATAAAGATGCCTAGCCCAAGCAACAGAAATTTCTTTAGTATTTCTGTAACACATGGTATTCTTCTGCCTAGTACATTTTCAGAAGCATGACACCCCACAGTGCAGCTTTGTGTAGTCCTAGGGAGGAACTGAGCCTTGTTCAGCCATGTTACCATTACACACTGCCTTGCAGTATTCCATTACAAGAAAGAGTGCAAATTCATTAAAACGCATGGTGGTCCAAAATGTGCACAGAAGGCAGTCACAGAAGGAGTTACTTTTATTAGGAGTAAAATTTTCTGTGTAATATAATATTTCCCAGCATCACTACCAAGAGGGCAAGAAGAATCCAAATGGAAAATGTAACTGCACACTGTGTGCCATATTTGTGTTCAAGTGCACATGCTTGCACTCATTATATACATAGAAAATGGGGGAATGAAGTTAACACATGGGAAATATTCTATATAAGAGGCTTATTAGCAAGGACTACTCAACATCTCTGGAAAAGTTGACAAATTCTGAAGTAATGGTTCAATCTTATTAAAAGATTTTTTTTTTCAAATTTGCATGCAAGTCTTTGGGATTATATAGGAGCATGAAAAAGCCATTGCACTGAAGAGCATAAGCATTTCAAATGCGGGGCTATAATAAAAGACAAAGGGTATAAATGTTTACATCTTCCTACTTCTTGTTTTAGTATGCACATTCTTGCTGACTTACCCACATCCATTCTGTCCATTCTTACTCAACATATGTGTCTTTTTTTTATTCTCTAAAGTTACTTACAGTGGAAGAATGTTAATCATGTTTTTTGGTACATTAATTTTTAACTTTACCTCTTGTTTTCTGAGCAATGTCAATACCAACAATTAAGAATCCTCCATTAAAAGATTTCTTGGCAGTCTCCTACTTTCCAGTATAACCCGCAGCCTTGAAGGCAAATAATTGCCCTATACAGCAAACCACATAGTTTTTAATGCAACTCCATCATTGCTGGAAAGCAAATTTGGCAGCAAACTGATTTACAGTTTCATGAAGTCCCAGGAGATTCCCAGGTACATTTGTGCTTCATTATTTATAAAACTTGTTTGATAGATTTGAATGGTAATGCAGTTTTCTGTAAGATTGGGGTTGCTTTTAAGTTCTTGTTTGCAAATCTGCAGTCTGACTTTCGTTATTAGATTTATGGTAAGCTTTTTTTCCATGATATTTAGAATGCACATTTTTATATATGAATGACTGGACTATTTTAGAGGATAAGTTTTATTTAGATTTCATCTCTCATACACCCATAGATTCTGTTATGCTTTGCCCCAAGACTATGCTTAATGTTGCATTGAGATACCTCTGTGCTGAAATCTTTGTTACTCTGGAGAGTTTCAGGGCAATCATTAGTGAAAGTCCAGCAGAAATATTGCCTGGATATGGATGACATATTTCACGTTCCTTATCTATACTGTTTTGTCAGTGGAAGTGATACTGCTTCCTCATGGGCATGTTTCTGTTCTGTTATCTTCCCAGGAAGTGATGAAAGCCTTTTGTATTTGCTGGTGGCAAGCATAGTAAGGAAGTTTCATGAGTACAAAACACAATAGTTAATTTGTACTTATACGAGTAGACTTGCTTTTGGAGCAGGAGAATGTGGCAGCCTTAAGCCTCTGTTTTTCAGGTTCAGCCAGCATAGCTGGAAGATAACTAACATTAATGTCTTATCTCATCACACAAAAAGAAAAACTAGTTGGCCCTAAAGCTCTTTTTTTTTTTTTTTTTTTTAAGGACTCCATCCCATCTGACTTCTTATCCTAAAAGAGTGAAATAGAGTCTTCTGTCAAGAAAGTTGGAGCAGCTCTTGGACATCATCCAAATAAGGAGGAAAAATATAAATCAGGTCCCCAAAGAGGTAAATACCTTCACATTTTATAGCTTACCTGTCTTAGATCACTTTAAGGAAGTCCTGAAATAAGGGTGGATGTGTCCTGATTTAAATAAAGGAGAGGGAGAGATGCAACAATGTAAGCTGCATCTTGTGTTTTGAGTAAATGTATTGAACAGGATACTGTGAGTGGAAGATTAAAATTTTCAATCCTTTGCAGACACTACTTTCATTTAATTAAAAAAAAAAATCTCTCTACAACAGCTTGCCCCAGATCACAGATAATTGTATATTTATTCAATGCCTTTTGTCAAACTCAGACAGTCCTATTGTATTCAATTCATTATCCTAAGTAGAATGGCTTGTACAGTCTTTTTTTTTTTAGAAATGATCTTGCAATAGGACTAAAATTCACAAAAAAATAATTTCTCAGACCTATTCTTATGTAAGTCAAGTTTGTCAAAAATATTAAAAGTTTCCATTTTTTATTCCAAAAAAGGTAAATTTTAAAATATTTGAAGTATGCAAAAATCTACTAGTTACTTCTGAAAATAATAAAATAATAAAGGTCTTGAGCTCATGAATTTGGAAAGCCCTCTTGATCTGAAAGGAGTAAAATTCTCTTTCCAGTGAAGTCAAATGCAAATCTTATTTAGTGCTAAAAGTGTTGACTGAGTCTTCTGCTGTCAGCCTTTTTTCAAGGACATTCTAAACACTTGATACAAAAGGCACCCTTGTCTTCCTAGGTATCCTTCCTGAACTGAATATAATATTAAACTCTATGCTAGGATTCAGTTTTCAAACTACAAGGCATAAAAACCATCAAGATGTGCAATTAATCTGCAAATGGCATGTTAATTCCCTGCCCCTAGCCCTTGCCAGTGGAAATTTTATTGATATATTCATTGGTAACATTTATTTTCTGTATTTACTTGCCAGCACTTGTCTTTCCTGACTTCAAAGAGAGGAGGAGAAGGGTTTTCATAATTCTTTTCTCAGGGCTGAGTACAGGAAATGGGGGATCTACGCACTTTATCAATTTGGCATCTTTGTCACTGTAGCACTAGGGGAGAAAGAAATGCCATGATAGCTAAAACTGAAAGTCCTAGACAAGTAGAAGAGCCAAGAAAGGATAAAAAACAATTCATCATGACATAAAAGTTTGCTTTTCATTATGATTGTGTTGAGCAGCAGGGGAAAATTGAAGTTTGACGTAAAACTCCAAGCTACAAATTATTGAAGTTGTGCATCAGGAATCAGAATCTGTTTTCACTGAAATCAGTTAAAAGAATCTTGATGTTGATCTTGTGCATAGGCTCTCCGTATTCCTCAGTGTTGACATGTGTACTACTAATAAATAAAAATAATTTTTAAAATATAATTTTCAATATATTTGTATATATATAAATCCTAGAAATATGTAAGTAAGTACTTAAGTACTCTTAGTAAAAGATTGGCATAACTCTTTAAAACAAGTTGCAACAGATGGTGAGACTACTTTAGCTGCTGTGATTTCATTATATTTCTGAATCAAGAATGATATTTAGACAACTATGATCTAAGCTATGAAAATGAAGTCAAGATACCTTCACTATTAGGGCTATTCGTGCTATCATTTGAAATTTCTAGTCTTTTAATTACCATCAGTCTCATCTCACCACACTGAACATTTTATTCCAATTTAGGCTCTCAACAGCAACTGAAGAAGGGCAAAAAAATCCATGACCATGAAATAGGCCCTTAGTATCAGAGAGTAAAATTGTCTTCTGAAACAGCTATCTTTCTTTGAATGAGGAGATTGAGATGATTACCTTCAACCAGACAGTTAACTTTTAGATGGCTAAAATTGGAGGACATAAAAATAACCCTTAGTATATATAAGACAACATAATTCAGAGTTGAGTTTACCCATTTCCTGTTTTTCAGATGATTTATATTACCCACCTAATGCCCCTTCAGCTATGTTTGACTTGAGCAATATATTTGCCTAAAGAGGCAAGTAAGGACATTCCAGAATATATCCTGAATAGTTCTTTGTGCAAAGTGCTTATTTCCTACTGGTGAAATCCTGCATTTCTATATAAATTCTAAATTTGATTAACTCTGTTTCAATACTTTTTATCCTTGAAACTTTTATACCCTAGTGGAAATCAATGTTTTGCAATAGCATTTTCATGAAGCTTCCTTGAGGGCTTTTTTTTTTTTTTTTGTCATATCTTAAGAACTAAAATTAAGTAAGGTTAATCTTTGGTTTTTGATTTCTTATAAAAGAAACCAAATGTGTATGTAAACACATTTTGTCAGATTCCTTTACACTTTCCTGAAAGAAATTCCCTCTAATTTAAATTCAAAATGTAATTCAGATAACGCAAACTGTTATTTAAACCAGTTAATTTATGCAAAATGAATATACTGAAGCAATCATCTGATACACCATTTTTATATCTCATTAATTCTATACTTCTCTTCATCTTGGATAATCCAAAAGTTAATGTCTTCTTCCCATAAATAATTTCCTTCTTTTTCACATGTTCTTCAGTAATTTCCTTTATACTACATTTTGAGCCAAGACTCTTTAATGCTGCTCAGTTTCTATATTATGGATATTGTCCTCCATCACTGCATTTCCAAGGATCTGGTTTACTTCCTTCATTTATTTACTTATAGATGTCCTTGAGAACTTTTTACAGTTTGCATTTACAATTTTCTGTATTATCTCCCATAAACATTTCAGAAAGAGCTGAATATAGGACAAATGCATAAATAGTTAATTTGGTAATATTAAGGTTCTGTAGAAAAATGATAGATTTCAGTAGGAAAATGCATGTCTTATTGTGGAGAATTTTCCTATTTTCTAGTTTAGAGATGAAAATTTATGATGTTGTCTGCAAAAGATGTCATCTCAGTGAAGGGTGGTCTATCTGCACATTGATCCAAGGCTGTACGCTGAGGGACACTTAAGGTCAGTTAATACAATGAACTGAGTAGAAGAATAAAGATACAAGATGGAGTATCTTTTATGTCTGACTATCAAAAATCTTTCAAGATTTGTGAAAATGTAAATGTTAGAAGAAATCAGCTTCTCCTATAAAGCTTATTACTTCAAAGACAGAAGATGTGTCTGTTCCAAAGAGTTTAAAACCCATATTACATACTTAGCCACCAGACCTTTGAGAATGGGACATATTCCTCGCAGAAACCAAGTCAAGATTCACAGGATCACCCAGGAGTGGAACTGGGTAGTTTAATGTTTAAGGTTTTTTTCAGGCAGGCAGAGTCTCAGGTACTGGTGCTTTCCCCCCAGCATTATGTGCTCTGTGCAAAGATTGCTTTAAGAAAAAAAATATCATTTTTTTCCAGTTACCATTCAGATTCAAGTGTATCTTCCCAGCTAGTGTATAGTAAGAATAATGAGAACAAAAGTTTCTTAACTGCACTATAGAAATTGCCTTCAGTAATGAGCAGCAGCCACTATCTTGTATTGCCAAAGGCTTTCAACTTGATATTGCTGTGAGTTGTGCATCAGTAGCCTTACTGAAATAATCTCAAATTGATGGTAAGTAGTTATGTCCAGGAATGTTAGGGCATGGAGAGTGGGCTGGATATCACATCTCTATGGGATACGGCATGAAGCACCTCACTGACAAGAACCAAGTCATGTTCCTGAACAGTGCAGGATTAGATATAGAGAAGGAATAAGGCAGCCCTCCTTTGACCAACATCATACAGAGATGGGATGTAACAGCAAAAGGCAGGTTGCTCTCTGCCAATTCAATTCATCTCCTCCTCTGTGGGCCCAGGGCCTTGGAGAGCCCAGTGCTCCCAAAATTGTATAAACTCAGCTCTCCCTAGAGCAGGGTTGTGCCTTTGCTGCTCACTGCAGTCTTAACACTTTGGATCTGGACAGAAAATTCAATGCAGGGAGGTCAAAACTAAGCCAATCTGAACTTGAAACCAGGTATATAAACACTGAGGAGATGTAGGGATGGGGGGCAGGGTCTTGAAATTACTGCTGTCATATAAATACATGAAACCCCATAAAAATATTTACAAGACACAGCTAATCTCAAGATAACATTTTCTGGCCCTTGTAAAACTGACTCATCAATATAATGGAGTATATTTTTGGTTACTTTATTTTAACTTTCTTTTTTACAGTTAATATTTACCAAGTCTCTGGGGCCTAAAATTACCTCACCCTTTTGCTTCAGGTCTACAGCTGCAGTTTCTTGCCTTACCATAGTAACATCTGGAATGCAAAGTTGTGTTTCCTTTTCTGCTAGGAAAATAAAAGAAGCTGAAGTAGCAACTGCCACCAAGAGACAGATAAATGCCTTTATTAATTAATCATTAATAACTTAAACATATATTACTGGATGAAATGTAGGTTACTTTTAGGTATTTTGGTACTCCAACAGGCAATAAGTCAACTATGGTACCTGGTTTATCTTCAGAATATACGTGCATCTGAGTTTATCAGATTAAAGCAACTAAGATTCTTTTTTTTCAATTGGCTTTCAAAGAGGCTGGTGACTGAAGAATTTTCTCTATTGGAAAGTTCAAAATCTATAGGACATTTGAATTTCATAAAATCAAGCTGAACAGCCAAAAACTAAGATGCTGAAAATCATGAATTCTTATTGAAAATCCTGGCCCCTCTTTATTTAAAGAACTCTTAAACAGAACAAAAAACTGCATCCCTCTCAGCCAGGAATTATATCTTTTGAATAATGCCAAGAAATGAGTTATAATAAGATGAAAAGCCTTGTAGGCCTAGAGATGATAGGGCCTGGCTTTGAAACAGCTTCTGTGATCTATCCTGTTACAGCGCCATATGACTGGAAGGAACTATAAGGAGCAGTCTCTTCCAATAGTTACACAATGACATATTTTTATTACTTCTGTTACTATATATGAAAATCACTGTACCCATAATGTCATATTCAGTATTTCTGGGGTAGAAATTATTCTCCTATTTTATCCTTGAGTGCAGGAGTGTAACTAACTGCTCTTTTTCTTTTGGCAACACTGCTATTACTTAAGCTTGACAAAGCTATTACTCAGTTATAAAGACAAAACTTGGACACATAGTGAGTGCTGATATCAGATGACAGTACCAGATTCCTAGGAGTATAAAGTATTGCTAATTATTTACCTAGTCTCAGAATTTAAGAAGGGGCAATGACATATATTACTGTGTTAGAGGATCTCTAACTGTTCTAATAGATCATGAGGTTTGCTGGAAGAATAATGGAGAAAGTTGTATTATCTTTGAAGTTATTTCAGCTCCGTTAGAACTTGGTCTACACACCTCCCCTCATTATGTAAACTACAGATTCCTCAAAGCCAGAAGGGAACAGTGCAAGGTTGAAGAAGCTCAGCAAATAAAGTTTGCATATAGAATTCAATAACTTTCTTTAACTACAAGGGGGCCAACACCTTCAGTAGGCAATGCAGTAGAGTAAATTCATGTAGCTAAGCTCTCACGTCATCACGTCTCCTGATATTATCTCTTGGATGGATATTGCTCTTAGTGAACAAGGGGTATCTGCTGTTTTTGTAATTCTGTTTTTGACATAGTAAATTTGCAAACTGGTATATAAACTAAAATGGAAGTCAGATTGGACTGGAAATTGAAGTGCTCCAAGATCTGATATGTTCTTGACTCCAAGGCAACAGCATTTTTTGGTGGAACAAGATAGACAACTGCAAGCAGCAAGAGAATCTAGATTTAACTTACTACCTCATGTCTGTTTGAATTTTTTTTCTTTTTATTTCTGTCTTTGGCTTTACTTTGTGTTAATCAGAACCAACTCCAACACAAATTCCTATGTTGACAGCTCAGTGATGGCAACTGTGAAGTAAATGGGGAAATACATAATGACTTGTTATAAAAACTGCATCACAACACTAGATAAATTCTTAAATATGTATGCCTTGAGCCAAGAGTGTCAGTGAGACCATACTGTCGGTCCTCTTCATGGTCCTCCACCATGAAAAGCATGAGAAAGTGGTTTCACAAAGCAGTTAAATAGATTTCAACATTCCTTTGACAGAAAGAATGCAAAAGAGTTGTTTTAGCACACCAGCTTCTTTCACATTATATCCTTTTAGTAGCATCAGGTAGGAGAGGAATGGATAATGAAAGCTTACACTGCCAAACTAGGACCTCATACATGATATTAGCAGAGTAACTTTGATCTGGGGGGGGAAAAAAAAAAAAAAAACAGAAATGTGGTCAAGGGGAAGGATTTTTTTCAATTAATAATTTAAAAATAAGTAATATGTCATTGCATAAAGATGAATAAAATCTAGAATTAATAAGATAGAACAGATTTAGTGTCCCTACTCTAAGCACTGAACGTTTACATATGCCTGCCAACAAGTAGAGAGTGAAGCAAACTCTGCTATCAATACTAAGTCAGCTGGATCAGATCACTCTTCTACAATAAACATCTTGTATTGAACATAATTAGCTGTGATGTTTACAGTACTGCCAGTGACAGTGTAACTCAGATTACTCTATATTTTGATTGCCAAAACCATTTATTCTGTATGGTAACAAATTTTAGGTTTGGGAGGGGGGGATACAGAAATCACTGTATATCAAATGGTGCATCCTATTTTAAGGCAATACTAGGTTAGAACATTCTTGTTTTGGGCGTACAGCATATGATCCTATTTCTACTGGAGCTGAAAGCAAAAGCAAAACAAAAGCATTCTGATTTCAGTTCAAGCAGAACACAGTTCATGCTTGGTGGACATGTCTATAGATATCAGCTGACTGAAGCTCTGCCACGTATTATTATTCACCAGCTAATCTAGATCATCAGAATTCCATGAAATCATTCATCCCCAGAACAATTCTTTACAATTATTTTAGATAAAACACAAAGCAGACAACTGAAAATTTTATTCAAATAATTCAGAGGAAATTGAAGAGCAAACACTGGAATAATATGGAGCTGGGTAAAGCCACCAGGCTGCTAGACTTTCACTGGACCATGGATTTTCCTCACCACTAGACACAAGGAAAAGAATCTCCTGTTTCTTAACTCTTGTCTTGCTGTTTGGAAATCTCACTGGTGAGTACTTAGTTGAGCTCCTAGATTACACACTCAGCCCTAAAATATGTTCTTACTAGTTTCTGGTTTTCCTGACTAATTGTTGGATAGATAGTCCCTTCCTTTTTCTAAATTCTCTTTTTACTAAAGTGTTCAGTTCATGAAATTTCACCAGTGGAATAGGTCTGTGATGCAGAACAGCCTTGTTTCTCTCTATGGTCCTCTTTACATTGGATTCTTATCTTTGTCCCTTGTGTCTCAGAATTATGATAGAGGCTTTGATTACATGGCCATTTAGCACTGGGCAATGGCCAAATATTTATCTTACAGATATGAGCTAACTAGGCCAGAAGCACAAGCATGTTTCCTATGCTGATTTCAATAAGTTATCAGATTGCACAGGTAAATAGACATCCAGAAGTTTCCCTATCAGAAAGTTCTATCTTAATTCATTTTCACAAGGGATATCGATAAGGTAGTATAGGAGGAAAGATGCAAGAGCTCTGGTAAGAGAAGAGAAAACAAGGGGTCTGAGATTGAAAATATTGTTACTTTGAATTTTCTGACCTATTCTGACAGACTGCATTCTGAATATTTCATTTTTTACTCATATAGGATTCAAATTCCTTGCTTTTGCTTTATTTTCAAGAAAATAAAATTTAAAGATTATAGGAGAAAAGGAAATCATAGAATCATTGAATGGTTTGGGTTGGAAGGGACCCGAAGGATCATCAAGTTCCAACCCCCCTGCCACAGGCAGGACCACCAACCTCCAGATCTGGTACTAGATCAGGTTGCTCAGGGCCCCATCCAGCCTGGTCTTAAAAGCTTTCAGGGAGGAAGCATCCACAACACTCTCTGGCAGTCTGTTTCAGCATCTCACCACTCTCCCTGTAAAGATCTTCCCTCTGACTCCAAAAGAGAGAAGCAAAACAAGGAAAAGGAAGCAAAAGGTGGTAACTTCGTACAAGTACATCTTTACTGGAACTATGGAATTCTTATTTAAATTGCAGCCTGTTTTGGTTTTTTTTTTTTCCTCTTCTACAAGAATTATTCAGTACAATATGTAAGTAGCAGCATAATCAAATAAAGACATAATTGCAAGTTCTGGTGAACACTATGTCCAAGTTATAAATGAATTCAGTGAATACAATACTCAATTAATATAACCTGTTACTAAACAAGCCATCTTTTGAAATTTTAAGATTTATATCTTTGCCTATGCAAAATATGTTTGCATGTAATAAAATTATAAAATTAACAAGGTAAATTATAATAGTCTGTAGACAACACAGAACCATGCTGATTGGTCTTTTCCCTGAGTCTGGCTGGCAAGTTTCCTATCATGATCAGGGAGAATAAACAAGCATAGATCCTGTAACTTCATTTCCGCTATCATTCCTTTGGTACAGTTTTAGGCAAGCTGTCTTTCAAAAGCTGATACAATAAATAAATATAATCTGGACTTAATTTTCAGTCAGACTACTGCTGCCTACAGTCAGCAAACAGAAGAATCTCCTCTCACAAGAGAATCCTCTCTTAGCTTTAGAAAGCCAAAAAAGTGCTGAACACTTCTTGAGATAATGTAGAAAACAATAAGACTCATTCGACACAACAAAACATCCTTTCTAAAGATAAGAGTGGAAAAGGGTTAAAGTCTTTCCTGATATAAAAGAATTCAAGTGTAACTAATTATATTATATCAGCAGAGAATGTGGTTCTTTTAAAGTCAAATAAGTAGAATCTGAGTAGAATCTGATATAGAGTAAAACACTAATTTTACACTCAGCAGAATGTCCAAGTAAAACTACAATGGAGAAAACAGCAAAACTGCAGCTGATGCAATGAGAAGGAAACCCTGGGTAGTAGAAAGCTGATTAGGTACATATCAGTTTACAAAACCCTTTATTACACATTCAGTCACATAGAGAGTCCTAAAGAAAGTCCAGAATAAGAGTTTAAAATTGCTAAAGGGGAGAAAACTTACTGCTACCTGGAAGACATGTTGTCAGAGAATGCAAAAAGTACTAGAGAAGTGCTAGAAGGGGGAAAAGTAAAGAAGGAGGAAAAAAAGTTTATCTCAGTCAGAAATGGCATAAGCTATGCTGTGTATGCATTGGTGTTCAGCTCCAATCAATCAATCCACTTGAAGACATATCAGTTTGAGCTAGCTTTCCTAAGAGATGTTATTTGGGCCAGCTTCAACATAAACACACAGAAAGAGAAGAGATAAAAAGAAAAGAATAGCATCAGTGTAGTGAAAAAGTATTGTTGAATCAGATAATTAAAGGCCAAAAATTCCTGTCAAGACAGACTAGTCCTGAAATAGTGGAAAGGTAGTAGTCTGCAGACATTAATTTTGAAAGTGATGGAAATCTAACAGTTTAATGAGCACAAACATTGTGTGTATCCCTTCACTTATCAGAGCAAATGTGGTCTTTATGTATGCTTTTTTGCCTCTGAAGTGTAGATACATGGCAATTACAGGCGGACACAGCAATCAGAGAGCACATAGCTGTCACAGAGATGTTGAAGGAATGATGCTCTACTTTACATAGAACAGAGGGTATCTGATTTCCGTATTGTGCATTTGAGCCCTGCGCATTTCAGTCAAAAGGAGATGACCTAGTACATATGTCATTGGACATTTATTTATTTTGTATCCTTTACAGTGCTAATCACCAAGGGGCACATTCACTACTAATACCTCCTGCTAATGTATTCGGCATACAAATTCTTTAAGACTGTCTTCACTAAGAAGGCATAACCTGGATTTCCTGGTTGAATCTGCTAACAGCTGAGATTGTCTCTTGTGTGTCCAGATGTATATTAGTTTTCTTAAAGACTCATAAGACCATAAGGTCCATAAGAAAGTGAAAATTTCACTGGGCTCATTTGTTGTTCTAGAAAATGAACTTGAATATTAGACACAAATACCTGTAAAGTACACAAGATGCAAATTAATCATATTTTTAAAAAAAGTATAATATGCAAATGAGAAGAAAACCAAAATTCATTGTGATTTTTTCAAGTCTCAAAGTTGTGAAGAGCTAATTTGGAAAGCAATAACAAACTTCTCATCTCCAGAGAAGCTAACAAAATTTTGATGAGGCAAAACAAAATGAAAAAACTTGTAGATGTTAAGAACAGCATATAATTTAACCTGAGAAAACTGACTTTCAAATTACTTTACTTCTAGTTATGTATTAGAGAAAAGATTCTGTGCTTGCTCAGGTAACTACTTTGATGTTTTTAGGTGTGAGTTTACATCCATCCTATTGATACAACTACTCATCCCTGAGGATAGTCCATTTTGGGTGCTTTACCATGTGCTCATGAGGAATAAGAAAACATACATGAGATGCGAAATGTGAAAAGAAGCAATTTCACCATTTGCTTGTTCTTTCCCTCAATTTCTTAACCAGTAAATTACACTTAGAAGTTTATGAAAAATCTAGTGAAAACTTTCAGATTTGGTATGAAAATAATGATGATAATCCATTAACGATACAGATTAGATGTGGTAAATTTGAGATTTGTCTACTACATTTCATAGTCAAACAATGACTGACTATTTGAGACATTGTTCCTATAGCTCTAATTTTTCACAAGTGTTTGTAGAAGTGACTGTTAAGAAAAATAACTGGCCTCATGAGGATAATTTACTCTTTCCGTTCTGAGCGCATACTGTTCTAAATATTTCAACTGTCAGCTCAGAGAGAAGGAACTGCTATTTAGTCATTCAGCTTGCCAAATATGTGGTATACTGTCTGTAGAGATGTACCATTGTCAGTCTGTTATAAAACCAAATATCTATTCTGGTATGTCATTGATGCATCATTTTCTGATGAAGAAAGGAGTAAAACAAGAAGGAAATCAAAGAATTGTTGTCTGTGTTTTAGTGGGAAAATCTTCTATAAGGGACCTGATGATAGATGATGAACTGGTGAGCTACCTTGCCCTGCAAGACATATCTAGTAACAATGACATAGTCAAAAATTATGTAATTAGTTCCTGAGTTTCACTTCTGATTTATTGACATTTTTATTAATTATTTCATTGCTCTTCATTTTAGTAAAAGGAACAAAAAGTTGAACACCTGGCAAATAAGATTGTGAGGTAGGAAGAGTATATAGAGAGCAGAATAGACAATATAATAAATGTCTTCATTTTCAGATTAAATTTTAAGGGATCAAAATTTTGCAGTGGATAGTAAAATTCTTATCTATAATTCAGTTAGCACTGCTGTTTAGAAAATGTTGGCACCTCCAGTATTTCCATGGATTTCTGATCCAGTCACATTGTTCATAAAAGTTACACCTCCACTAAATATTCAATCAACTCTAATTAAAATAGTTTTAGTTTAATATGATACTTTGAAGATTCAGGACTAAATTAACAGAAGACCAAGAAGGCTCCACTGCCCGAAGACACTGGAAATGTGCCTGGTTCTAATAAAAGCAAGTATGATTCACTCCATTTAAACCTTCATAAATGACAGTCTACTCATTCTGTTATTTAGCCATCACTCAGCAGACACTAGCCTTCAAACATGCTAAAAGCCAAGCAGAACCTTCTCAGTAATGCCAACAGATGAGTTAAAAGTTCCACTGTTTGTTCATGCTGAAGGGAAGCCTCAAAGAATTCAATGCAAGTTACAGCTGAAGATTCCCATGGCTCATTCTCTCCTAGTGCTTAGCAACAATAATATAGTGCTCCACAGTTGCAGAACCACTGTGCCAACATACATAAAAGATTAAGCTATGGGGGGGTTAAAGGAAGGATGTCAGTTATATTTTGGGGAAAAAAATGACAGCAGTGGCTCACCAGAGAGTGTTATGGCTGACAGTCTCCATCATTATCTTATTTGTTAGTATCACAGCCTGTAATTAGAGTGCAGCTGATGTGCTGAGAAATATCTTTTCCACTATTTACAGAAATGAGGAAAGTACTTATTCAAAACCTCGTAAGATTTCCAAATGATTCAAGTCTCATGCTAATGTCACCATGTATTTTGCATTAAGAAAAATGGATAGGTTTCTAAACCAATATTTTTTTCTAATTTGAGTTGCTATTTCCATGGTTCTATTCATCAGTCTGAAAAAATAGCGCAGAGGTGTCACCCAGTAAGACCTACTGTGCTTGTGAAATTCTGAAACTGCTGAGCTACAACTAAAAATCTATTTCATTCAATACAGTATTAGAAATTACTTGCTTGACTCAGGATTATAAAAAGATTTATTTTACATTACATCTTTCTTGAGCATTATGTCTTAGTTGCGGTCTTTCTTCATTCTTTTGCAGGCATTACTTTTCATAGCAAAAGATTTTTATTTGTATGAAAAGAATGTCATAACTGAAACTGCAGAAAAAGCAAGCCCAGAACACCTCAAAACCCACTACATTACAGAAGGTGAGATTTATAATTCCAGGGTGAGCTCACATAAACAGTTTCTACATGAATAGTCTCAGATGCAGATAGCATTGCCTGGAACTATTATCAAGGGTATCCTTACCTTTTTTTTATCATGTCCCATACTGTATCATGTCTCACAAATAATGGGACCACAGCAGTCCCTGCAGAGTCATTGAGAGAAGAAAATAATAGAAGCAGAAAGCACTGGTAAATCCTTTCTTGTAAGTTAAAAGTTTTGCAATTTGGCACAGACTTTACAAGCAATGACATAATGAGTTTTGTACTTACATGATCTAAAAGGAAGTCCAAAAGTTAAGAACATACATCTTTTTGGGGTCAGATTTAAATTCCTGGGACTTTCAAGACATGAAGAGTGAACAGCCTGACTATTGAAATATGAAACTTAGCATTATCATCATGCATATCCATCACTTTTGTTTGTTAAGATATCTGAAATAACAGAAATTGAAGAGAAGGCTCATGGTAAGCATCTGGCATGTACTGGAGTAGTTGAGATATCTTCAAAAGGAACATATTTTCAAGAGTTCGTATACAAAAAAGATGAACTAACAAGGACTCTTTTAAAATATAATTCAATCATTAAGTAACTAATTTAACAAAACATGTGGAGTTTGTTTATGGCCATAAGAAGCACTGATTTTATTATTCCAAGATTTACACATAGTTCTGAGTCATGAGGACTCAATATATCTGACCAACCACTCTACAAATTGAAGTTGGCACATGCAAATTTGTACCAGCTGAGTTGCTCCAGTACATGCAGGTTTAGCTTCATGAGTTACTATTCATCTCGCAAGCAACAGCTACTGCTCCCTGAAGTCACAAGGAGCTGAGGACACACAGATCGCGCTGCATTTCACTACCACTCTGTAACTCATCAGACCATTGGTACTTTTTCAGCATGTAGCTAAACTTTCTGGGAGTCTGTATAGGTAATTTATTCCATAGGCTCACTTAATTATCAGGGTTGAAATCACTTTATATTGAAAAGAATCATCTTACAGATGAGTTAAGCTCTAATTAAAGAACCATGCCAGAAGCTCATGTATCAAAGCTCTTCTGACATCCTTTTGGCTGAAATCTCTTGAGGGCACTGTCTGTGGATTATTTATACTACAGAAATTAGTGTACAATTATAAGCTCTTTATTTAAGACGACTGCATTTTGTGCATATTTTTTTATGGATAACAGTTTTTCTTTTTCAACTCAGTGACCAGGGACTACACGGGCATTGACTTGGGAGATACTGTTAAATCCAGAACAAAATTTTTCAACATTTTCTGACTGATCAGAAAATATTTAACTTGGAGTGGAGGAGAGAAATAATTATTTTTATTAAAAAAGAAAAAGAGGGGGGAGGGGGAGGGAATTATTTTGAGAATTCCAAACCAGAATACTTTCTTTATAAATCAAAACATCATGATCCAAAATATCAAAATGAGTCTTCTTCCACATTCCTTTTAGGCCAGACAAATCAGTAAAATGTGCTGAAATCAAAGAAAATATTCCCTGCAAATCTCCTAGCTCTCCCTGGAAACTGAATTTACACTAAAAGCAGAAAGTGAACCCCTTGTTTTTGTAGACTGAAACTGAACTCAGAATTGGCCACAGATCATATGGTCAAGTTCTGTTCTGGGAATTCAACCCCAAACCTTCTTTGAATACAAACTTATTTTAATAAAAATGTTTGTTTCAATTCATCTTTAAGATCAAAGAAGTACCTATTGCTCTACTTTCTCAGTGAAACAATAGCACTTTGGTACTACACTCTTGGAAGAGTCACCACTTGTGCAATTAGCAAGAAAGAATATAAAAAGATGAGAATGTCTGCTGTTTCTGAGTTCTTAGTGATGGTGACAGAGAACTGGAGCTACTAATTAAATTTATAAATAATATAAATATGAACATACCTAAGTCCATTTTGAAAGCAAGTAATGTCCATCTGAAGCTTCACAAGTCTATGTGTTTCAAATTCAACACCATCGTATTATTTACACCAGTATTATTTACAAATCAACTGCTTACCACTAGTGCTGATCAGGGTGATAAGGAATGCCTCTGACTGTTTTTAACAGTAAATTATAATGTAAAATAACAAGAAATCATACAGAACACATTCCCAAGGGCTCATAAATAGGCACAGACAGTGGACTTTCTTGGACAAAAGTATGCAGAAATCAGTTTCCATATGCCCAAGAGGAGGGTATGAAATCACTTACACTGTAAGGCAAAGCCCCCACAGGGCCAGCGCTAGTGTGGAAGTGCACGAGTGAACGAAACCAGAGCTGACGGAAATGATAGAGATGCCAAGTATTCCTGAACAAGGTAGCCTGTTCTACCTAGGGCACATAGGGAATATACAGGAGCAGGTGTCAGCTGTAGGGAACCTAAAGTAAGAAGGGACGCCTGCAAGGAAAGAGTATCATGCATGCACACACACACATATGCTGCAGGTGCTGAAGTACTATGGCTCTTCTGGGGACGCTACTGGGTAGTGAAAACACTTGGCTGCTAGTCCTAAAATAATACGTATTCACTGAAAATATGACAAGATTTTTTATGTAACATTTATATTTTAGCAGTGCCTGAAGGCAGTACTTAAACCTGACTGCACGGAGGCACTGAACAAAATGTAAAAAGTGGCCTTGTCTCAGGAAGAAAAGGCCTACTAAAGATTCCTGTTCTCTTTGGTTAATATTCTGAGGAATGACAAATAGCAATATGGTCAAAATGCTGTTTATTTAAAACTCCCATCTTAAACCAGCCAAACTATTTACAAAATTCCAGTCTAGGAAATTATGCCCCAATTTCAAATAATCATCATAGAACCACAACCCTTTCAGTAGATACACAACCCACCCAAACACATGCAAACAGAGATGTGCATTGGAACAGAATAAATCCCTCTGTAAATCTCCCTGTATTAACATTGGAACAAGAATTTATCCAAATGCTAGGACATTGTAACCCTACCTCTAAAATTTTCTTAACTAAACTAGGTATCAAAATCTTCAGCTTTTAACAATTGGTTGTGTGGTAGCCTATGAAAGAAAAATCCCAGCTCCTACTGAAGTTGACATTGAACTTCAAAAGCCTGCTAAAATTAAACTTTTGTTCCTAGGCTTCCTCTTTGGCTGCTTCTTGTGTTCAGGCTTGAAAGTTTCCAGAGTCTTGTTTGCCTTTCCTAAGTTTTAATCCAATCCTCATGGAGGCTGAGGAGCCCTTGTCTCTTTCTTCCCCTCCCCTTCATTCTTTAGTGACAAACACAAGTTAAACTACTCTGAATGCAATACATTGACAAAACTTTTTTTATACACATTTTTTTATACACTATGGACTATAAACTGTCTATTCCATAGAATTATGAGATACCATCACAATGGACATCTTGCAAATATGTTAAGGGAGCAGAGCAACAGTAACTCACAGGGCAAAAATGCTAACTGCATTTGCCTAAGCTGAATTAACTGTGCAGAGGATGATATAGCTCATTCTTGCATATCAGTTTGTCTTCTCTCTTCCCAATGTGGTTAGGCATGAAGTTTCATTGGTGACTTATGTGAGTGTAAAATGTTGGATAGAAGGAAGAAGTGATGTGCAGTGTCCTTCATACACATAGTAAGCCTGTATCAGCATAGTACACATCCACTCTTGACTTCTCACTATCTAGCACATCCTAGCAGAAGATTGGCAGGACTTTTTTGAAAAAATGTTTATATAAAATAAAGTTCAGATCATATCAGTAAATAATTATATAACTGTGCTCCAGTAGTTATGCACATCCACAAAATTTACAGTTTTGCAGTGAAATATTTGAAAGATAAAAATCTTGGTTGAACGTCAAGCATGCACTTATTTGTTTGTTTGGAAGTTTAATATTGCCTGGAGAGTTATCTTGAACAGTAATTCTGCACACGAGGTCTGTTCTATATGTAATCTCATTGTCTTTATAGTGGAGAAAGGAAGTATTTAAATAGAAATAATTAAATGTTGGTGTTGTTTCTTTTTTTTAACTTTCTAATGTTGCTTGTGTTTCTAAACTGTCTTAAAACTAACCCAGATTGCTGAGAACATTACAGTAGGAACATTTTACCTGTTGAAAATCATGTTGTGTAGTAGTATGAGATCCAATTCCTAGAATTTCAGTTCCTTTGATCAGTAGGTTGTCTTTGAAACAGCAGTGGTATACCTTTCAAGGATAAGCATATAGATGTTCAATTTTTTATTCTATGGCAACAAGCTCTATGTAGAGCTTACCTTTCATGTGATTTGTCCTTCTGACTAACAGGATTGTCCTCAGTATTTGCTAAGTCAGCCATATGTTTCTACCTATCTTGGTTTTTTTTCTTGCATCCTCTAACATCTCATCCTTCTCAGGTAAATAGAGGGTGAAACTGTACTTATTTACATTTTTTTTCTAGTGGAGAAGAAAAAAAAAAAACAAAAAACCCCAAACCTCTACCAGCAGCTAAATCTTGGCACGTGAGCCTCTGGTACATGATGCCCAGCATACATATAACCAGATTCTATGCTATCGTGCTGCTCTAAATCACAGAAATCATGGAAAGCATTTCTGAATTACATCACTTAAATTATGCTAGAATCCTGGCTTATCAATTCCCATAAAGTTTAGCAACTAAAAATTTTCCTTCTATAAAGAAGACGTTTCATTATTAATTCACCTTTTTCTCAGAATATTATTGTTAGATTCAAATAAACATCCCACTGTATTGGGATGATTACAAGAAAAGAACTGCTTTTCATCCTGAGCCCATGTGCAAATATTTCCTCAGTTAACACATCTCTCAATTCCCAGTAGGATTAGATCACTATACCTCTAATATTTCGCAAGAATTTGCTGTCAGTTTGATACACTGAAAAGATGGCATCTTCTCTACTGCAAAGCCCTTCACCTCACAAAAAAAAAAAAAAAATCACGCTGCAATAAATAATAAATATACAGTACCACTTCCTTAGACAGATTCCAAGAATTTTATATGCTGTAATTTAATCCTCAGAAAACCAGAGGATATTAAATGAACTAAACTGTCTTAGCCAGAAATCTCTGATTTGGGCTGCTCTTTGATGTTTATATCTGAAAGTCTTTGATGTCTTAAAATTGTTTCAGAAAATAGAAAAAAATCCTGTCTTTGTAAATCATTTTGAGATTACATAAATGACAATATGATGATGAATGACATAGAGTTTACCAAAAGGAATCATTTCTCTGAATATTAAGTTAATCAAAAATCCAAGAGTTTCTAGAATGAGCTGCTAGTGCCTTAAAGATCCTTTGGCATTCCAGATGCACAATGAAACTAAAATAGTGTAGCCTTATTATGAGCACCTTTCCACATCTGCAATCCTGTTATACAATAAAGTCTTGTTCTTTTGTAGCAAGATTGCACTGGCTCTTTTTTCCTTTCTTTTTTTTTCACTATTAATTTGAAACATGTGGGCAGAGGGTAATCCAGTAAGCCATAGGCATTTCATATCAGAGTATTCATACAATCACATGTAACATCAACCATCTGGTTGGAAAGATAGATAGAATTGTTTTATATCAATAGACTGTGAATGATTGCAAGCAGCAGAAACAGTGGAGTTCAAATGAATATTATATACATATTCATATGTATGAACTTAATAGTAATAGTTTTCAATTGAACATGATCTCATAGATGGAATAAACCGGTTTTGTGATAATTAAAATAGCAAGCTCCATACAAAAGGAAAGTTTGTTTTACTTACCACACTTTGAAAAAACAGTGCTATCTGTAAGTGAATGCAAATGACATATACAAAAGAGAACAAGTGAGATGCATACACATGCACAAAAAAAAGAGATTTGTGTCAGCATTGTATTTTTATGATGGGTAAATAGATGCCATTTTGAAATTCCACAAAACTACTGAGTAGGCTAACTTTTGACAGATAACAATTTATAAAACAGACGTCTGTTTTTATTTTGACCAAAGAGAAAGCATTATCTCTTAAAACACATTCATTCATTGTTTATTTTCAAAGTGAACTTCAAAATTAAATTACAGAGTTTGGAAGGAAAAAAATTAAATCAACATCTGAAAGAAATAGAATCTATTTATAATTTTACCTTTTTGATGTTGAAAGATATTCCATTGTAAAGCCTTAAGGATATAAATTCTTCTCAGACTTACAGCAAAGGAATGCAGTTTTTTGATATGGATAAACCTGTATCAAGGTTTTGAGAAAACCTGGTAAATATTCAAGAGTTTGAGTATCTAAAAGATTAAAACCAACAACTTATGCAAACATATAAAATTATTTACAGTCCTGTGAAAACCAAACTGCATACATGTGAAATGCTCTGTGTGTTATAAAAACTGAAATTCAATCTGGAATTTTGTATATAAATAAGCAAAGAAAAATATATGATACTCATTATCTCAGCCTTTACAGTACAAATTATTGAGTTTGCTCTGTATTTTCAGGTGACATATCATCTAACCATTAAAGATATTCTGTACAAACATTGTCTTTCATTGTAGCATTCCAGATGTTCTCTGTTCTCTGCAAGTGACTGAATAGGAACAAAATCCAAGGTGAGGATCAGAACACTGGAAATATTACATTCTTGTTGGTCAAATAGTTTATTCATAACCTGTTGTTTTGAAAGTGCTATTTTCCAGATTCGTTTTTTAGATAGTTAATAGTTTGACTGATTGTCTCCTTGGGGTTAGGTTTTGGGGATTTTTGGCATTTTTTGTTTTTTTTGGTTGGTTGCTTGTTAGTAACAAGCATTCTACACAGTCATCTGCCTTTTGCATTCATTATTTTAAAGAATGAAAACCACGATCCAACAAATCACATAAGCACATGGCAACTCACTATCTCATCACACTACCTTACTTTACAGAAGTAAATAACACTACTGATGTATTGTACACAAATGAATGTTTTGCCTTTTTGGAACCTAAACATTCACTAAAGAGATCAGTTTCATCCTCTCAAAATATTTTTATGTGCTTAGTGGATATTTTCTCAGAAGCCTGACCCTAAGTAAAATTAACAGCTTTTACTGGACATCTATTAATTCTCTGCTGAAACTTTTCAGAACATGGAGACAATTTGTATATGTCTCCTCCTGTTTGTGAGAAGTATGTTCTTCTCAAAGTTAAAAACATAAAGATTCAGAACTTTGGTTTCCAATGACTGCTGGATTGTGGAACTGATGTTTGAAAGTAGCCTTTGGAAGTTTCTCCCACACAAAATGGGATTTTACTAGCATTAGATCAAGTCAGACATGTCTTTGTGCTATCTTGCCTAGAAAATCTTCACGAGTGAAGACTCCCCATCATCACGGTGCGCCTTGTTCCACTATTCCTCTACCTGTATGGCACAGTGAAGAAGAATTTGTTCTTTCTGATTTGCATCCCCCCCTTTTAACAATTGCAGACTGCAAGGTTGCTAATAGATCATTCCATAGCCTCTTACTTTTTGTCAGACAAGCCCAATTTTACAGCTCCTCATGGAAATCTTCATGGTATGTTGCTGCATCACCTCAGGTATTAGGAGGCTCCAAACTGAGCACTGTTTTGTATTGCCTTTACAGATTCATCAGTACCAAGAAGAGGACAGTAATAATTTTGTCTGCTCCTTCATACCCCTGAAATAGTTCAGCATAAGATTTATCTTATGTGCAATAAGAGAACACTACCAGCTAATGTTCTACCTGAAGTCCAACACAATTCCAAGTCCGTACTAAACAGAGAAAAAAATTACAAATGATGCAATTGTTTCAGAATGCATTAAGAAACATGCTTTCAACATAGGCTTAGAGGAATGAGTCAAGAAATCCTGGAAAAAGCCACACGTGGCAATAAAGTCTAAACCAAAGCCACCATGGGTAATCTTTGCTTCCTAGGACACTTCCTTTGAGTGAATACTGTGTACTACTACAAGTCAAGGCTTGAATTCGCAATGCTGATTTTCTACCCTAGCTAAGTAAAATAGTACATATGTGTCCCTTTTTTTTTTTAATAGAAAAGAAAATATATTTGCCTAATTATTCAGTCTTTGTGGAGTTAAATATAAAAGGGATTGTTCTGTTTCTAACTTATTTTCTCTGGATCTGGTCTCACAAATGAGATAATCCCAGTGAGATTTAGCTTCGAAAGCTAAAGTGAGTGATCTGATTTCATTGAGTGTGTGAGTCAGTATTACCTAGCAATTAAAGTATTAAGCCAGTAGACTAGAGATAGTGGTTTTGTTCTTAGCTTTGCAACAAATGTATTTTGATAAGCCAATGCAAATAATTTAAGCCATTTCTTTTAAATTTATGCTTGTGTAAGGTAAAATATTTGGGGGTTTTGCAGGTGTACTAAGTGCATGCCTGTAATTATAGTTCAGAATGCACTGTAAGGTATTTGAATGGAATACAAGGTGAAAAGACAGAGTAACAATAATATTAATTTCTATAATTACTCCAGTGTTAGCAAAACATGTCATAGTCAGGATGTTGTATCTCTGTGATTTTAGAGTTATGGTAACAGTCTATAATTGCAATTCCTTCTTTAAGTGTTTACATAATTATTATTATGGTCTCGGAGCAATTTTAAGTATAAAGTTGTATCTCCTGTTGTGGCTCTTTGTGCAAGTGGTTGACACTATTCTTCACTACAGTTAGCCTGAGGAAATTCCCCGGAGTGAGATGAGACATAATTCTCTGAAGTGGGGCAAACCTAGATTAAAAGATGGTGTGGAAGGGAGAACACGAAGAAATAGCGTTAAGATCCAGGAGTTGTATAAAACAGATAGAGTATGAGTTCTTATTCCTCATTCTCTATCCTAGAACATCTACTTGGATGATTTATTTATTTACAATGCCCATTTAAAATTTATTACACGTGTTCTTATTTACCATATGTCAAATCACTGTGTCCTTAAGTAACACCATATTAGTTGCCACAACTTTTAAGATCATCCTGGCTTCACTGGGCAGAATTTGGAATTTGAGAAATTAACAGCATTTAAACTCAAGGATTTGGGGGTTTAATAGTTGCCTTATTAACTTCTTAGAATTAACTTCAGCTTCTTCTTCTCCAGTCCTACCACTGTTGCAGAAGAGAGCTCACCTTCCCTTTGCATCAGCACCATTAGTACGTATTCACACATCCTGCTTCCACTTTCCTGGTAGACTTCTCCAGATATGACTCAGTTTAACTCTTCCTTCTTCTAAAATACTTTTTTTTTTCATGAAATGTATGAAAGTTAGTCTTTGTCTCACTTTTCAGTCATGTTTAAAAATCCCAGCAGTGTCTGGGGTTTTTCTCTCACTAATGACAGCAGAAATGCAAAGATTCAGTCCTCATCTGTAAGGCCAAAGCAGACAAGAGAGGAAAGCCATCCTTTCTCCTTCATTTGGGATATAAAATGAAAGAAACACTTCGCTTCCACAAAAGCAACATCTAACTTTCTTCTTTGATAGCCAGGATGAAGGTCCAGAACATATTTGACTGCTCTTTATTTAGTTACAAATGCTTTAAACATATTCATGATAATCGCATCATTGTAACTACTGATAAGCACCAAATTGTGTAGCATATCAAGATTTCAGTTCTGTTGTAACATAAAATGCACAAAAAATTGAAGGAAGGATAGCAAGTATAACAACATATAATTACCCTAAAAATGTATACTACCCATGGAAGAGACAAGTGCTCGGAACAGAGTAAATCAGTGAGATCTTCTTACCATAAAGTGCTATATACCCCAAATGCCCTCTAAAGTTATGTTTGATCTATCTCACACTGGGGCTCATTTGAGTTCCTATTTTCAGTAATGCACTATTTCTGTTCCCCGTCTTCAAACTGAAATAGCATCTATTTAGCTCATATTTACATGCCTCATTGGTTTGGCAGCTGATACTGCATGAGAAAGGCCTTCGAAAAGTTTATCTAAGATCATTAATCCTGTCTTAAAATCACACTAGCACTGGAAAAAAAACAAAAACAAAAACAAAAAAGCGAAGGTGAAACACTGAGCAACAAGGTAGTAAGAAAACAATATTCATTACATTAACAACTTCCACTGTGTTCAGGAAATGAAATGGAATTCATTCAAGATACTATGTGATACTCTATACAAATTGCTAAGGAAGTATTCAGGACTAGAAAAAAATCTCATATCCTCAGAAGAATATCAAAGCTAGGATTAGCAAGGCAGAGGGTATTTCGGGTTCTTGGATAAGAGGGCCAATTTTTCAGATGTGAGTTTTGGTGCAGGCACACTTTCACAAAAAAAAAAAAAAAAAAAAAAAAAGGACTAGCAGTTGGTAATGGGCTACCTGGGATAACTCAAATTTGAATGAGAACCAACAGTTAGATAATATCACCTCATTTGTAGTATCCATTTTATTTCTCTTAACAGATGAAGTCAATTCTTTTAGCATGAGACCTGCAGAAGTCAAAGGGAGATAATCCTTTCCTCATCCTCACACACTTACCTGATTCCACTGTATCAAAGGTTTTCCCAGTAGTTTCAGCGATCAAGGCCCTGCCTTCTCTGGTCTATATTAGCTTTACTTTTGACTTCATTAGTCTTCTCCTTTCTAGTTTGTTTGCAAGAACAGAACTGACCAATTCATTTGATACTTTGCTTTAGCCTTTTTCAACTTCTCAACTGACTCATACATGAATTCTCTGAACATTAGCTGCATCACAGTTCCCTTCCTGTGTGATCTCATAAGACATTGAGACATGAGATCTCTTTTACCATTTTGGTGATATCACATTCAATCATATTGTGTTCTGCTTTCATCTGGGTACTACTACATTATTCTAGCATCAAAGTAGCCCGTCTTCAGCTAAATTCACTTAAATACTTAATTTCTGTGTTAATTCTTCACTGATGATCTCTCCAGTATGCAGTGAGCAAGTGTCATGCTGAGATATTTTACAGAGTCTGTCCAAATCCTTGTAAATGTGCCTGCCTCCAGGCAGATATACCACTGATTTTGTCCAGCCTGGTAGGAATGCAAAAGATAATCTAAAAAGGACGGGAATTGTCTTTTGTTCTGGGGTAATGAGGTCCTGATCCATGAGCACTGCTATAATTTTAGAAATTAACAACAGCATCAGGCAGCTGCGATGTCAGTATATTGAAAGAGAGTTAGCCTACTGCACACTACATCTGTTTTTATTATTCAGAACGCATCTTGACAATGATAGTAACTTTCTGGCTATTAATGAATCAATTAAAGTAGAGAAGATTTTTTTTCCATATTACAAGATGTGTACATAGACACTTCTTCAGCTGTATATCTAGCAATCTGAAATTTGTAGAGTAGATAGTATCTTCCAATTTATTGCCTGCTGAGACAAGTTGGATGGATAGTAGCCCCTTATTTCATCATCCCAGGATCAGCTGACTTCCAAATAATTTTCCAGTAAAGTATAGGTCTATATTTTTAAAATCTATAACATCTCCATCAGTAATGCTAAATCATCAGAGTGGCTGCCTTTTCACACATGATAATGTAGAAAGTTATCAGCACATGGACTCAGCACCCAAGACTAAAACAAAGAAAACAATTTCCATAGAAGTATACTGAATTAAAATGCACATTGTCTTGATTTCTGCTAGTACAAAATATAATGCATTTTTATTATTTGGGAACACTTAGTAAAAGACTTTGTTTTTCAAAAAGTTTCATAATTAGGACATAATCAGGGATAAGTATAAAGGGGTATATATGTTTTTCTAATAGGGCCAATAGATGAGACAAGCTACTTATTGGATTTTTTGCCAAAGTCTACATGTGCATACATATAGAATCGTATCTTTGACATTTCTGAAGAAAAACAATAATGTAAATAGTTAAGAAACTTGAAGATGTAGCTATCATCACTCAGTACCTGTAAGTATCTTTGGAGGGAAAATAATAAAATGTGATAAAAACTGAAAGGAAAAGATAGGATGAAAGATATGTGAAGAAAGATAAACAATCCTAGAAAAAATTGTGTACTTAGTTTAAAAACAAAAACAAAAATTAAAACCTAGAGCACTGGTCTAAACAGGTAATCTATCTGAGATTTCAAAGTGAAGAAGCAACAGTTCTCATGAGAGATTTTTCTGCTACCCCCACGTTACTCCTTCCCTCACACTACTGCTTTGTCTTTGTGCTGAAAACCTGACTCCTAAAGCATAAAGATTCATTGTGTATTTCTTCAGCTCCACAAAAACTGTCCTAAAACATATCTCAATTGTAGTTCATTGAGTTAATTACGCACACTTTACAACCATTAGCATAAGAGGAAGATCAATATTAAAAAAAAAAAAAAGAGAGAGAGAGAGAGAGAGAGAGAAAAGCAGGAAACAAAGTAGCAATGGGGGGAAGGGGGAGGAGCGAAGGGGAGAAAAGGAAAGACATAGAAGAAGTTTGACATGAGGATTCACTTTTGCTAAATCCTCATGTGCTACTATGACCTTCCAACTGCTCGATCCTTGTTTTAGTGCTACTTTTAAGGAACCAGAGGCAGGCACGTTCCTTTTATGTCTTCTATGTTTTAAGAGTCTCTTTCTGAAGAGACCACAGTGAAGGGCTATGCTATCACCCTGTAGAAGCCATTTTTTTACATACTGAGAAATTCGTGTGAAGACTGACACAAATCTGACAGTTTCAAACTTCTCCCTTTATTTGTTTAATTGTCTGCAATATTTGTACTTCCACAGTAAATTTGCTCTGAGGTCACACACTTCTGCGAGCATATGTCCCTAATTATATCTCCATATCTTTAAATGAAATGCTTACTATCTCAACTAAAACTATCTTGTGTATGTTTCATTCCTTTGCAGGTCTATCATCTATATTTATGTTGTAGTCGTCTTTTTTCCCGTGGAACGTCATCAAATTGTTGTTACTTCTGTATGCTTGTCCTATTAGAAGCCTTACAGCTTCTTTTTTTCTTATTAGTTCATTCACCAAGTTTTTAATGAATCCTTAATAAAGAATAGCGCTCGATTTTGTAAGAGAACCCGCTATTTTCATCTCCCTGTTGCTTGTTTCTCCCTTAACTCCTAGGCATGTCACCAAACCGTTGCAGCAGACGCCACGCCTCTGACCAATGGCCTCAACAACGGTGATGGTGACGGTGGCGCCGAGGGGCAGAATCCCGAGCTGGTCCCCGGAGCACAGAGGGCCGGGCGGAGCCGCGCGTTACCTGTGCCGCTGCGGCCGGAGCCGCTCCGGAGCTGTCCAATGTAGCCGGGCTGCTCCGCTCCGCTGCACACACGGGACACGGGGAGGTGAGGGGAGTCGTCACCGCATCGCCTTAACCAAGTGGAGGAAAAAAAAAAAAAAGCGGAGGGGTGCTGGGGAGGTGGGGGGGGGGGGAAGGAGATTTGGTTTGTAAACGACTGCGGATTCTAGTCTGCCATCGGAAATGTTTGCTGTCCCGTAGTCAAACAGGAAGGATTTTTGAGGGGCTTGATCCTTCTGCCGCCACCATCCGTCTGCTTTCATCTGATGGGTTTTGAAATCTCCTTGGAAATTAGGGACTAATTAGCCCCAAAGCGAGTGGCAACAATGCATGACAAAGAAGAAGATTAGGGCTTAAGAAGGCAGTACGAGAATGACGGCATCAGCCGCCCCCAGACACGCGGCCCAAAACAAATCGATCGGATTCCACCTGGGTGTGCCTAAGGCCGTCCCGGACTGCGAAGGCCACGCTGTTATTTAGAGACGTTTGAGGTGTGGGAGGGTGAAGACAAAACCCCTCACCTCTCCCAGCTTCCCAATACGAAAGCAAAACGATCCCCAACGTCCGTCCCCAAGACAACTTCGATCAAAGAAAGGTATTTAGTGATGTCGTGTGTGCGGGTACGTTTATGCGCATTTCACGCCATTTTGCTCCATGTATCCATTGTTATCATTACAAACAGTCAGGTCTATTCCTCTACGCACCTCCGCTGACTTTGGCTTTGACGAAGTTTCGGGTGAAAGCTGCTGCCCTGAATGGCACTGCTTTATCCTCGTCTGCTGGGCAGGAGAAAGGGAGTTCAAAGCAATGCTTAGAAATAGCCTGAAATGAGCATTACGAAGCAGCCTTTTGCTGCCACCCTGCCCAGATGTTTGAACTCTAACCGAAGGGATTTAGGGGGAATGGAGAGGACGATTCCAACAGTTACTACTGGGAATGCAATTTCGGATCCCCTACAATGCTTACTTAGGCTAATGGAGGTCCTGCCATTCAGATCTCACTGTGCTGGGATACAGGGTAAACATTTCCCGGTGACCCTCTGCGTGCAGGTCCCCTCTTCAGGACATCATTAAAAGTATCCACGTACTTGCCTGACATCAATTGTGCTGCTGGATCTCAGGGTTCAGAGAATCCGACGGAAAGCAGGAAGGCGAGCCCAGGGAAGACTCGGCTCTGCTGCTGCGTGCTGTAAAGAGCCTGAAAATCATTTGGTTGCGGGTGCATAAGAAGAGACAAAAGTGCTCAGCAGGTAAGAGCCGAGGGTTTTGCCAAGAAGGAACTGTCCTTGATTGCTGTGACAGGATTGCCTCGCCGGGGACTCCTCTCTCGTGAGCATCCACGCGTCTCCGAGGGGGCTGCCTGTCTCCTCTCATCAGCATCACGGAGGAAAATTTCACAGCCGCTCTTTCTAGTCCTGCTAATCCTGTTATCCGAAGGGTTATAAATATTAACGCCGCCGAGGCTTGGGATGGGGGACCCGATTAAGCCCTCTCCAAAGTAAGATGTCAGCCGGCCTCTTCCCGGCCCACCGGCGCCCGGAGCTGCTCCGCGGCGCAGCCCAGCCGCTCCCCTGCCCGGAGCGGCTGCTGGGCGCCTCGGTACTGGGCTTCGTGGCCGATATCTCACTGGGAGCCCCCCAGAGCTCATCCCTGGCCAGGTCAAGCCTGGGGCTAACTCCCGAGCCTCCCTTCGGGAACAGAGCCCTGTCGCTGCGGGAGGGGATGGCCCGGGGACTGCCTTTGACTGCCTTTGGAGACGGGGATCTCGAAGACGAGGAAGAGGAGGAAGAGGAGAGGGCGCGGAGCTCTTCCCTACTGGACAGACCCAGGAGAAAGCGGGTTATCACCTACGCCCAGCGCCAGGCAGCCAACATCCGAGAGAGGAAAAGGATGTTTAACCTCAACGAGGCGTTCGACCAGCTGAGGAAGAAGGTGCCCACCTTCGCCTATGAGAAGCGGCTCTCCCGGATAGAGACCTTGCGCCTGGCCATAGTGTACATTTCCTTCATGACCGAGCTCCTGAACGGCTGCAACAGGCAGGAGGCGAGCTAGGGGCAGCGAGGCCCGGTGGAACGGGGCTGGGGCCGGACACCGCCTTTAAACACGGGCTCCTCGCCCCGCAGCCGGGACCGTACATGTGTGGGACTCAAAGAGAGGGGGGTGCGAAGGGAAAGGGGAGATAGAGAGGTTCGATTTGTGTAGACTTGTTAATATATATCGCTTTTGTAAAGGAAGTGGGGAAAAAAAGAGAAAAAGAAATTCTGGGGTATTTTGGTTGTTGTTTCTTTGACTGCTTGCTTTAGTGTTTTGCAATTTGTTGCCTTCCAGAACAGGGCAGGTAGGGCAGCAGAGGTGCTGCTGTCAGAGGATTGGCTTTCCAGGGGATTCTGTTGCCAGCCCAGCTGCCCGCCAGGGGCTAGGGAAAAAAAAATATTGTAATATTTTCTTTTTTAATAAAAAGAATGCTCTCTTTTTCTCTGAAATCCACCTTGACAACTCCAAGCTGTGTCACAGGGATAGTTAAATGGAACCTCTAGTCGGAGCCACCGTTTTCTCCCAGGACCAGTTCTGCCCTTGCCCGTGTGCGGCCAATGCCGCCTCTAGCACAGACTGGCCGGGACTGCCAGAGCAGGGCCCGGCTGCGGTGTAATGCAGACGAGGCGCGATGGAGACCGGGACCGGGACAGCCCTGCAGCTGCGGCGCCGTAGGGTTCCTGTTTCCACGCGCAAGAAAGAGAAAACCCTCAGGCTTGTGGGCTTTGATTTTGAGGGTGCTACTAAGAGCCTTTCCCTCTTGCTGTTTGTTAGGTGTATTTTTGGTTGGTTGGTTGGTTGATTGGTTGTTTTATTCTCGTTTCATTGCTGCGAGGAGAAAAAATGGAAGGGGGCTGGGGAAGGGGGAGAGGGGGATGTTGATAAGAAGGAGCGGGCAGAGGAGGAAAGCCCAGGCCGGCTCAGAGCCGTGCATGGGGAAGCAAGAGTCCACGGCCGGGGAGGGGGGGGGGGTGGGCGGGGAGCGGCTGCTCTCCTTCCTCTGGCCTGGAGTGGGAGTCGGTCTTTTAGCATTATTTCACCAAATCCTGGGCGCCGCCGGCTCCTGCCGTTGCCCCTTCTCCCGCAGCAGGCGTGGCTCACCGGATTCCTCCCCTCTCCTGCAGCCGTTCGCCCGCAACCAGCAGTCCGCAGCTTGGGGCAGCGCGCAGCGGGAGCACAGCAGCTGGCCCAGGTAGGGCAGTGGGCTGTTGCCTTCCAAGACAGCTTTTTCTTCCACTGCATGAAATTGTCGTGGTATCAGAGACATCGAGATTTACTTCGGATTCTAAAGAAGAATCTACATCCCACCCTCATAGCTCTTTGATTTCTTTTCTCATGCTTTTGTGAGTTCTTCTGATGATTCGCCTTTTTCTTTTTCCATTCACTTTAGTATTACCATCACAATATCCTGTTTTGATAATGAAGTATTCTTTCTCTTCTAACTCGTTTCTCCGGATCTTCTTCCACTTGTTTTTGTTGACCTCCCTGACTCCTTATGCTGCATCTGTTTTCTGGTTGTAGGGATTTTTTTTTTTTTCCAAGAAGCAGTTCGATGGTTAATGCAGATGAAGCGTCTATAGAAGCAGAGGTGTTTCACCTCATCAGGCTTTTTTCTTTTTCTTTTTCTTTTTTTTTTTCATTCTAAAAATAAAATGAGAAACTAAACCAAAAATTAGAAATGTTCCAAAATCAATGACTGCTCACATAACCCAGGTGCATTTTACTGCTATGGTTGCATCAAGTGAAAAAAAAAAAAAAAAAAAAAAAAGATGAAGGCAAATTATTCAAGGATAACGAAACGCACAGTTTAGTGTTCACTTCTTAACACTATTTCTCTGTCATCTCCTCACAACCACAATTTCCTCAACATGATTATATATCCTTCCATATTATTTCATGCACTGAATGAAATTAGGACTCTGTAGCACACGGAGCCTTAAATTAGAAGATTCACAATGTAAACAAGTCTGTAACAGATAATTCAAAAATTGCTGTTTTTCTTTCCTAGTTTAATAACAAAACACTGGAATGTATTCAAGCTTTTCCATACTCATGTTAAGGACGAGAGAAAAGCAAAAAGAAACTGTTACATTTCATTTTTAAATACAAATCAAAATCTGGATCTCTTAGTACAATGCTTATTTCTAAAAGATTACTAGATGCTTTATACAATAATGAAGAACAGTGGTACCATTCTTATATGAGCCACCAATTCTAAAAATAATGTTTGAATTTAAAAGAGTATTCACACTACAAGCCAGTGAAGAGAATAGCACACAGCACAAAGACACATTTTACATTGGTGACAGGCTTCAGAGGAGCCTCTTGGCTGCATACTGATTTATGGCTTTCTGCTTTGTTCCTTTCCAAAGCAAGAAAAGATTTAACAGAATGAGAGTCTTGGTGTAATTTTTCCTGAATGAACTTCTGCTACAGCTGAAGCATACCATTATGCTCACTGAAGCAGTAGGGAGTCATGCAGACCCATCTCCTTCCCATGTAGGTGTACTGAAATCATAGAATCATAGAATCATTTAGGTTAGAAAAGACCATTGAGTCTTCTCATCTAGTCCAACCTTCAGTCCTGGAAGCTCAGTTTGCTGAGAATTTAAATGCATTTTGGAAACACTGCAGAAAGCCTCTTTCCTAGCACACGATCCCAGCTCACTGAAGCAACAAGACTGTGGGGTCCGTTCCCTCAACAGAGTCATCTTACTTCAAAGTAGATGCCTCATAGTCTGTGGAATCACATGGTAGAAAATAGCGTGTTGGGTTTGTGAAGCCAGTGGAATCCTGGCCCTAATGCAGTGAGTGCAGAGCTGCTGCTGACTTCAGTAAGGGTAGGATTTCACTCACTGTATTTCCAGGACTTCCCCTTGCTCAGAAACACCACTGCCATCAACGCTGGGGCCAATTGCAGCCCTTGGGCTCCCCAAAGCACCGTGCCATTATCACCACATCAAGAACAAAAACTGACAGTGTCAATTACTTCTGGGAAAAGATAATAAGGGGTTTTTTAAAGCCCCAAAGCAGTTTGATCATAGCCCATTTTTACTCTTCCGAGATGGGTTTGTTTATATTCTTTTTGCCCGCCAAAGGTTGCCTTTTGGTAGACAGATGCATTCCCTTTCAGCTATCATGTTACAATTAGCATTCAGACATGTAAACCAAGGAATAAGTCTAGATGAAATCATGTTTTAGAGGCATTTCCAAGCTTTCTAAGAGAAGTATAAATAATCAAATGATTTTGCAGTCTATAGTCAGGCTGAGCTTGCTTTACATCTGCTCAACCTAAAAGGAGTTTTAAGCAAATTAATTCAGGAGACAGAACAAAATATTATGATAGCACCACAAACTCCTGCATCCACGTTCTGACCAGCTACTACAGCCCCACGATTGGTGCTTATTATCGCACTGGTCAGCATTTCCATTATAAAAACAGGAGTGTGGAGGATTTCTAACCCAGCTAAAGAAATTCCCTCCAGAATGAAACTTGATAAGTGAAGCCTTATACCAACAATGCTTCTTTTCTTTTACAAACTTTAGAATAAATTAGTTTTTGAAGTTGTGTGGGTTCTAAGCAAAAATGATGGAAAAGGATCTTTGATTTAATTTTATTCTTCTTCAGATCAGTGATTCTTCTCAAAAGAGATTTTCTGTGTAGCTGCTTTGGTCTTTCCAATGAATTTGAACCCTCTGAATTTTCTTTTAATTAAAAGTAACTCTGAGATACTAATAATTAATAACTGAGATACTAATACTTAACATGTAACTGCTGTGCATACAAAAACTCTAATTTCCTAAAACTTTTGTTTTTACCAGGCTTGAATGCTACCAATCTACAACAAAGGCAGCCATGCTTCTCCTAGTATACATAGAGCAGAACAGTTAATAAAGACAGATAGGTATATCAATTGCAATCTTTTTGTATTACAATAAAATTAATTGTCTATTCTAAGGGAAAAAAAAAGTTATACATAGTAAATTCAGAGTATTTTTCTTAAGTTTTATTCTGAAAAAGCAAGCTTGTTTCAGACTTGAAATGAATATTCATCACAGTAGTAAAACCAGAGTGAAAAAAAGAACTGAATAAAGATGTTCAACTGCAATTGCCCTAAAAATCTAGCCACTTAACAATTGCAGCTCAGGCATTATTTAGGAATTTGTCTTCATTTAATTCAGATTCAACCTTTTACCTTTTATATCCCAGATTCAGGAGTAACTTTTAATCTGCTTGGGACCAAATATTAGTTCTCTTATATGTTTTACATCCACCATTTCATGAACCAGCCAGTTCCATGGTCCTTACACACTTGAAGTTTCTGATCCTTCAAAGAATACAAACTAAGGGAGCTATTCTGCAACCATTACTTTTGAGTGGTGTAGTGTCAGTTTCCACAGGAATCCACACTTGTAAGGACTGCAATGCAATCAAATCTCTGTATGCATTACATCGCCTCTGTGTGGCTTACACTGCTCACAAGGCCTTAGTGGCCAAGTGCCATAGCTAGGGTTCACAGCATATCCTCCCACACCAAGGGGTTTTGAATGATTCCCACATAGAATTACTTAATGCAGAAGGCCACTGTCACTACTGTTATGTAGTGCTTTATATCAGACCATGGTGGTCAAGCACACTCAGATGCTAGGCCCATTTAAGCTTTAGTCTCTTCTCTCTGATAATTCAGAAAGAAAGAAAAAAGAAGACCTAAAAAGCCTCAGCTGAGTTGACTGTCCCACTTCAGCAGGAAATAATTATCCATGTTATTTCCAGTTTTACCTTGTCTTACTAGAAGCCTTACAGAGGATCAAGGGAGGGCAGTGCATTTTATTTTCTACAAAGCAAAGACAAAATCTTTAAGAAGGAACTTCACCAGAAATAGATGAACTCATATAAGGAAGAAAAAGTAATTCAAATGTTAATGTTTCTTTTTTTTTTTTTTCCTAGCATTGTTTACGTACTATAAATTCTTCAACATTTCTAGTGAATTCTTACCATTGAAATGTTGTTATCAAAAGAAAGAATAGTGAATGTACCACAAAGGATACTGTTAAATTATTCCACGACAAATGTCCTCACTGCTTGAACATCTCACGTTCCCGTGGGGTAGATGATCTCTCTGAGATGAATTAAAGAGTGGTCAAAGAAAGTTTTACAAAACAACCAATTATGTGGGATCATTCACTTTTTGTATGGCCTGGATGAGATACAAGTTCTGCTTTTTCATAGATCGCTGCTGAAACTAAGGCTATTAAAAGCTGAGAACTGAAGCCACAGCTATTACTTTGAATCCTAGTGGTGAAATGAGGATCTGTAGCTGTGGTAACTTTTTTCTGTTCAGTTGGGAGTGGTGATTGCGATGCTCCTACTGATGACACCCAATATTTCTGGAAATCTGTAGTGCATTTTACAGTGCCCTGAGATTTATTCCCAAGCTTGTCCATCTGGTTGCAAGGGTGTCACTGAGCAAAGTGAGAAGAAACTTTGAATCTTAGGGGTCCAGGTAGTGTCTCTAGAGAAAAATGACAGTTGCAAAAACCTCTCAACTTTAATAAATGTATTGCATGATTAGAAGTACAAGGTTTGAACACAGAATATACAGAGAAACTTTTACAAGTATAAGGAAATAGCCAACAAAGCTTTGACATCTCCACCAGAGCCAAAGGCTTGTAGCCCTTCACATCCATCTTCCACTTCCCTACTTCCATACTCATCTTTCTAATCACAAACAGGAAGCCCTTGAAACGCACAAAAAAGTCTCCTTCAAAACACATGTATTTGAAAAATGAATGCAAAACCCAGTAGAGCTAAATCCAGCCACAGCACATCAGATTTCAAGTTGCAAGTGTGCTATGTTTTTATGAAAGCTGGCGCCAGTGATCACATTCTGCCATTGAGTTCACTCCATGTAGTTACATATTTTCTTAACAAGGATCTGAAATCAGCCCCCTTCATAGAACTGACAGCCAGAATTATGCCATCTTTCCAAATGCAAAGATCACATGATCCATCTGTTGTCTGCAAGCATGAAGGGAAAACACTTTCCAAAGAGAAATGTGGGTTGGCCCCAAATGTATGTAATTATCCAAATAGTGAAGTGTTTCAGATGTTTCAAGGTGCTCTTGAACCTGATCTTGGCCATCTAAGCTCCTATGAAGTCTTTTAGAATAATGTACATAACTAATTCACTGAGTTGGCAGCAAATATTTGGAGTACAGAAATAATTTTAAAATTATTCTTAAATAACTTTGTACTGAATCAGAGATCTAGGACTCAGGAATATAATCCAGGCTCACATTTTTGTTCCTCATATCATAAAAACAAGTTAAAAAGAAAAGAAAATTCAGTAAACATATAGAAAGAACTTTCAATCATATTTTAATGATATGCCAGAAAAATACAGTAACTCTGACGCATCCTTGACTCAAATAGTTCTGCAAAACTGCCAGATGCAAGAGGGCTTATAGGATGATGAAGAATAGTCATGGACAAAATAAATAAATAAATAAATAAAAAGAAATAGAAAGGTGATTGAGAGACTGTGAAATGAAATGCTATCTCAGATCTTACCCCGCCTTCCTTGAAAACGTGTGGAATTCATTTCATACTACATCTGAGCCAGTTTAACTTTTTTTTGCAGATATCTTGAATGTTGCCAAATATGATCAAATGAATAGTTTACGTTCCCATCAGGTGTCACCTCCTTGACATACAGAACCCAAATTTTAATCATGAGCAAATGGAGCTTTCACCAAAGTACTGATAACTGTGCTTGAAATAGGAAACCAAGCCCTAGTGAGATGGAAGACACAGTTCAAGTCTTGTTGCTGAAAACACCTTTACCAGTCTCAAGGTAATAAATTTGGAGACATGCAGATGTCCATTACTTTACTCTGTCAACCGTAGTTGGGTTCACAATAGCTTAAGTCAATTCTCACAGTTATATTTTCCACACATCCAGGAACTCAGAGATTACGGCATCCCCTCTCAAATCATAAATGCCATACCTACAGGCTGAACCACATTATACTCTGAGACTTCTGTGATGTTAACAGCATGAAGTCTGCCCATGGAGAGAAGTGAGTGCTGCCAAAGCTATGATGTGAGCATATGGTATTTGTCATATTTTAAATATGCAAGCATATTTTCCCCAAAATAGAAATTTCTCATATTCTTTGAAAGTAGTAAAAGCATGAATTTTCGGTGTCCCACTGTTCAAATCCTTTGATGAATACAGTACGTAAGCCAACTCTTTGACTGGAGAGGATTTTGGAGGATAGGGTCAGGGGTATTTTCTTCCAAGCTAAGAAGACATACCACATATCTGAAAATGGTGCAGAATGTGAAATGATATAATGACATGTCTTTCAACCTGACTTCCCCTTCCAAATCGTAGTTCTTCTGAAGCTATGGATCATTAGCATTATTTATTGGGAGGGTTTCTGAAATTCTTCTGCACCATGCAAACACGCAGCATAATCCCAAAGATGCAGAATGACTTTAAGGGAGGAAAAGAGAAGGCTTTGTGCCCAAAGTATTTCTTCTGCTGAAAGCACTCAATGACACATTTTCAAATGGCAGGAAGTCTTCATGGAGAATGATAATACTTGCCCTGCATAGGTGGAACTGCTGGCAGCACGATAGAGATTTCCTGGTCAGACAAAATCTGGGGAAAATACAAGCCATATTTGCTGTGGTTTCTTCCAACTGTACGCATAATGCTACTGCTACTTGCATGGCACTTCTGTCCAGCACATGTATTGCAGATGGAGTGTTGTTATATTGTGTGCCATCTGACATGCCATGGGTGTTACTGGTATGTCACTAATTCTTTTACTTTGTTTTTGGTGCCCTTACAGTAGCATCTAATCTACTGTAGATTTCACATACCATTTTCAAATGCTCTTAAGCAAGGTATAATAATGACTTTATGTTGTATAATATTTTCCCAACTTCTGGGAAGTAAGGAATTTGGGTTGATGGAAATTGGGTTTTGTTTGTCTGTTTTCCTCCCCTCGGTGAACAGTTTAGGAGGTGTATGTATGAAGAAACACAATGTATTCAACAGCTACAAAGAATGAAAATGTATCTTCTTTCTCTTCATAGCAGTATAGTTTGCTTCTGACCTACACTGTGTCACTGTGAACATGAAGAGCTGCTTTTATGATGGTAGCTAAGTGACTGTATCAGCTTCTTCTCCACTATCTACGTGCTTTTGGGTTAGCCACATATTCTTGATATGAGCATTTATTAAGTACCTCCTCCTTTCACTGTGCATCTGATTTAGCAATAAGAACTTAATTTCCCAATGGTGAATTTAATCTTTAAACATGGATTTTTTTATTTTTACTTTTTTTTTTTTTTTTTTTTTTTTTAATGAAAATTACTGCCCACGGTGTTCAGAAGTGGGAAGGCTTAGATAGTTAAGCTGCCATCTACACTCACAAATCAGATAGTTTGACATCTATACTAGTCCGTTAGTTCCTGCAATGGACTAACAACATGAAACCACAGAAGGAAGGATTTGGTGTTGCTAAATATTACCTGCCAAGTTGGAGGCTATGTTGTTCTCTCAAAAGAGACAACCCATTCTGGGATGCATCTTTGCAAAGAAGAATGTGGCAGCTGTTTCACTTTGTTCAGCAAGATGAAAATGCAAAGAATTATCTGGGTTGATTGAAATTAAGCCAAATGACAGTGTGCCATACCACAGCCACTCAATTACATACGTTGAATATAGATAAAGCTGTTGTTACCCATAGTGGAATCTGGCCAGAGAACAACATTGCATGTCTTTCCAAGACACTAACAGATTTCCACTGACCAAAAGTTTAACATGCTGGCTGATAATAGCTAGATTTAAGGCCTTTTGGGGATAACCAAAATAGATCATGAATGTCACTGTAGATAACATATGGCTGTAAGCCATTGCAATACAATTGATCAAACTTCTATCTTTTTGAAAGGAATGATGACCATTTTTAATAACCCCCATTCAGCAAAAAATTCCTAGAGTCTTATATCATTCAGATTACCAAACACTGGATATAACAACTGAAGGGAAGTAGTGCAGTAAATACTGTGAGGCTGTATATGTTTGTTTTATATTTGTTTTCTTCTTCTTCTTCTTCTTCTTCTTTTTTTAAGTATGCTTCTTAATACTATGTACTGTACTGTAGTAAAAAAGATTACCTACTGGAATTGTAAATGCCACTTGTAAGTAATAAAGCCCTTGCTATATTCCTTGCACATCCTCTGCCTTTAAATTTATCACAGCATCTGTTGTCACCAAGAGCTCTGTTGGCCTGTTTGCAAAGTGTGTCACAGCAAAGAATAACATTATACTGAACATTGGAAAAATTCATAAACCAATTCAGAATGAATTGAGAACTAAACCTGGACTTATTTTAGAGTTAGGATAATATTTTGGAATGAAGCTTTTGTTCTGACTTTGAAAATCTGGGACATGTCTTACTATTTAGGGTCTGGTACATATACATATCACTAAGGTAAAACATCTTTGCACTTACAAAGTCAGCATACTTCAAGAATATTTCTACCATGCAGAAGAAATAAGTATGCTTGGAAGACTGAAAAAAAGATTGCATTTTCAAGCAAAAGATTATTATTATGAAAAAAAATCTAAAAACTCTGTTGAATATTGAAGAACAATTGCAGACTTTACCCTCCAAATGCAGCCTATATTTCTTTTTATTCAACAATGTTCTCAGTCTGGACATGTTTTCACTTTTATTTTATTTAAAGTTTAATTGACCCATTTTAGGGTTTGATCTAAAGTCCACTGAAACACTCCCTTTGACATCAAAGAGTTTTGGATCAAGTCCTTAATGAATGCAAGCATAAATATTCTAAAAGGAGAAACTAATATTTCTTTGCTTGTGAGGTTAACTATTTTTAGTGCTGCAAGGTCAGATAGTGTACTTTGGCATGAGAATGTGTTTGCTATAGATATTCTTCAGGGAAGAAGCAGAAGAAGAAGCAGTATGGTATTTTACAATGCAGCATAGATACAAATGCAGATGCTTTTCTCATGGTTAGAGTATACATAGGCACATGCACACATACATACACTGTGTGCACACTAATTTACATTAATATTATTAAACCACTGACTCTTCTGGTAATTTTCTCTGTAAGTTTGGTAACCAGGATTTATTATCTAGAGCATCTTCTTTGTGTGAATTATTTTATGATTTGGTCCATAATTAAAACCAATAGACCTATGAACAGATAGGAAGTAAGGCACACTGACAAAAAATTACCCTATTTTGTAAAAACGGGCTAATGAGATCAGGGCTGTAAATGATGTTTAAGGTGTACAGTAGATCTTTAGGTATCATAGCAGATAACTCATAGCACAAAATAAACAAAACATTCCCACTAAAAAGAAATACATAGACTTTGATTCCACTCTAGTTTCCTTCTTAAAAAGAACATACTTGACAGAGATGAAAATAAACTCCTGTTCTCTCAGAAATCCCTGAAGTTCTAGCTGGATGCCATTAGAATATGGAAGAACTGGGTGGATGCTGGCTTCTGTGAGCATTTCCATCCAGGCTCTCCCCTCCCATGCAGTTACACTCAGTCCTGTGTGGTCTCTGAGAGAGAGGAGGAGGAGGTGGGTGGGTTCCAACTTCCAGATCTGGTATTCAATCAGACTACCAATCAAAAAAATAATAATTTCCATTTCCCTAGAAGAGCAGATGTGTACGTTAGGATGACCTTACAAGCCTGTTCCCTGTGTCACGCTAAGTCTTGCAGTTTGTTTCAGAGGTAAGGGAGAGCCTATTACTGTCGGGTGAGTTCCAATGGGGTCTTCTGAGTCACAGTAGTTTCTCACATGACCCTTTTTTTCATCTTCTTTCTTGAGATTCAAAAGCAACTATAGGTCTAAAGCGCACCACAGTGAATACAGAGTACAGGGAATCTTTCCCCAGGATGCAGACAGGACTAACAGTGGAAGAGCTTGCTTCCATGCTGAAATTCTGACTCTAGGACTTTGATTTGACTTGCATCAGCTGCAAAAAGAGTCTGAGCCCACCCTTAGGAAGGATGCCTTGTCCATCCATCATCAGTGCCTAGGGTAAGCTCTCCTTCACCTTGGATTGGTAAACAGATTTTGTGGCTAAACAGGCCTGAAGTTTTATGGAGCTTCCATCAAGTGTACTGGAAGACTGAAGATACAGATTTGATTGATGTGTGGGAGCAGGAAGAATACAAAAGAAAAAGAGAGAGAGATTTGCAGAGTTCAGGAAAGATAGGAGAGATGGAAAAACAAAACAACTTATAAAAAAATCAAAGGAGCTGAAATAACAAATAAACTCCAATATTTATATAAATAACTATTATCCCCTGGAGTGTAGATAAGCTTGTTTTACTAAGCAGTCTTTTCATATTTAGACATGAAACCACATAAACAAGACCCAGAGCCATAATTAGGTGCAGAGCTCCACGACAGCATCAGATCTGTTGATCTTTTATGATGAGAAGAACCAGTCTTCTCTGTGGTGCAGAAGAGGGTACCGCTCAAGCTTCCACCAAGGTGCTCACTCTCACCTCTAGGCTCTTCTTCCACTGCCATGAATTATTTCTGGAGCTGAATAAAGTATCATATAAGTAAAAGACTTGATAGATATATGGAACAAGTGTCTCTTTTATAGTGATGCTTACTCGCTGACGCGGCAGAGGCAATGCCGTGGCAGAGCGGAGCGGGGCACAGAGCAGCGCTCCCTGCCGCCTGCGCAGCCCCGGGCGTGGGCTGCGAGCATGGGGCTGCCGTGTAGGGAAGGTAATTAAACGGCTCCTGTCACTTTACCCTCTGCCAGTAGAACTTCGGGAATTTTCACTGAACAGTTATACTGCAATTGCGAAGTCGAGGTTAAAAGAAAAGGAAATGTCTTAAGAAAAATCACTGCAGTCATTTTGGCAATGAAATTGCTAGACTGAATGATTCCCGAGTAATTTTCTCTTCGTTCTTACAAAGCTTAGGGTGGGAGTACATCTGGGAGAAGCGTCTGAACGTCCGCGAGGCTCCGTGCGGCCCCGCAACACCGCAGCGGCAGAGGGAAGCAGCACTCGGGGTTATCTGAAGCGGCATCTCTGTGTCCGACCAGCCCCGAGCGGGAGGGCAGCATCTCCCCGCGGTGAGGCTCCGCTGGAACAGCCGCGGCCCCGAGCGCTGCCCCCGGCCCGGCCCGGAGGGGAATCGTGCCCTCCGGCGGCCACCGGCAGCACAGCCCGGCTGGGCTTCCCGGCCGCGGGTCTGGCGGCTATGAACCGGCCGCAATTAATGGGAAGAGAGGAAAATGGGGAAGAAGGCTGTCACAGAGCATCTGAAGGAATTAAAACCTCAGCCCACGGAAATCAGTGGGGAAACTTCAACTGATTTCAACCAGCTTTGAACTTCTCCTGAAAGATATATCTGGAAGTGCACATCCTCAGCCGTGCAGTCTGTGTCTGAGCACGCACAAAATGCCATGATTGCATTGCTGAATATCCCAAGAAATCCTCACCAGTGAGAGAACTCAGTACATTACCACTATGCACAGCCTTCCCAAGCTAAATTACAGCATGTGTGTGTGCCATATGGGTAACACTGAGCAGCCTACTGCAATACGGCTGTAATTTGCGTGTATGCAGAATAACACACTGATGGGCAACTTCGTACGTGTAACCACCATGCATAGTTCTTAAGCATAGTTCACGTAAGTTCTTAAATTTTCCCGCTGACTTACAAACAGGCAGATGAAATGAGAGCTTCCATTCATTCTTCATCTTGAAATGAAGAACCACATTGGCAGCCCACTCCCCCTGAAAGCAGGGAGGCTCACTGGCTGCAGTGGGGCCTGTGTGTTCCAGTCTGAGGATGTCTTAGCAGCCAATGATATTACACAGGGATTGAGATACTGGTGGGGAAATCTCATCAGTGTGCCTCCCTACAATCACTCACGTGGATTTTGTTTCTAGAGACGCACAACTGAGACCACAATGAGAGTTAAAGCCCAGTTCATTGTGTCACTCTGCTGACATTATTCCCCAGTTCATCTTCCTGGGAGCTCAGCATTTGCGTAGCTTTGTGTTTACATCCCAAGCTGTAATTGGAGTTGTCATTATAGCTGTGATGTATTGATATCAGTATATCTGATTTTGTTTTGTCCTGACTGCGCTCTATGAAGGGCTAGACACTAGAAGCATGTCTTCTGGGGCTAAGATGCAGAAAGGCCATACAAATGGATGTGTGTTGACTGAAAAAGGCCCTGGAAAATCTCTGGGGTTGCTTGCAGCTTTGCTTGCTGCCTCCAAAGACTGAAGAATGGCTGAGAGATGCCTGAGGAGCCAGAATAGTGCCCACCCATGCCATACCTCCACACAGCAGAGAGCAGCACGGGTATCCTTCACTCAGTGCTTCAGGGAAGCCTGCAGGGCTGCCTTAGTGACTGTTGGAGGATCCAGGTGTGCTCCCACTGGCAGCCTAGAAGCAGTCAACCTGAACTCAGCACAGTTTGCATCATGGGCTCAGTTTCCTTTGCTTCACAGCAAGCTAGTCCAAGATAAAACAAAAACCTAGTAGAAAATGATGCAGATTGCTGCAGTGATCGCTCATGCGGTGTGCAGGTCCCAGGCACCATGTAGAATCTTTCAATTACTGCTGCTTGCTTTGCTGCAGCTTGAGTGGAAGGGAGGAAGGGAGGAAGGGAGGAAGGGAGGAAGGGAGGGAGGGAGGGAGGGAGGGAGGAAGGAAGGAAGGAAGGAAGGAAGGAAGGGAGGGAGGGAGGGAGGGAGGAAGGAAGGAAGGAAGGAAGGAAGGAAGGAAGGAAGGAAGGAAGGAAGGAAGGAAGGAAGGAAGGAAGGAAGGAAGGAAGGAAGGAAGGAAGGAAGGAAGGAAGGAAGGAAGGAAGGAAGGAAGGAAGGAAGGAAGGAAGGAAGGAAGGAAGGAAGGAAGGAAGGAAGGAAGGAAGGAAGGAAGGAAGGAAGGAAGGAAGGAAGGAAGGAAGGAAGGAAGGAAGGAAGGAAGGAAGGAAGGAAGGAAGGAAGGAAGGAAGGAAGGAAGGAAGGAAGGAAGGAAGGAAGGAAGGAAAAGGAGGCAATCCTTACCTTGGGGCTGCAGCTTCTGCCAACATAAAGGAACCGCAACATTTCCCAGGCGGGTCATGGTGTTGAGGTGCTGGCAGAGGGCTGCTGGTCTCAGCAACCACAGCAGGGACAAGCGAACAGTGGGGAAGCTGTGCTCGTTCCATGTGTGCCTTCCCTCACCTGGTAAGTCCTCCTGTTTCTTGCCATCCTGTTCTTTACTATCTCCCAATAGAGAAAAGCTAGGATAGGCAGTTGCTTTCTCTCTCTACCGTCTGGAAGTCCGGTGGGGGCAAGCTTTCCCGGCAGGGTAGGGGGAGGCAGCTCCTGACCGCGGCGGGAGGCTCCGAGCGCTGCGGTGGGGCCGGGCCGGGCCGCACTGAGCCGGGGCCGTGCTGTGCCTTCGGCGGCGGCTGTCTCGGGGTCCTGGCTCCTCGCAGAGGGGAAAGAACCCGCAGGCAGCGGGAACAAACGGTTCTTTTCTCCCTGAGCAAGAAGCCTCTTTTTTTTTGTTCTCTCTCTCCTTTTTTTTTTCTTTCCCCCCTGGGATTTCCCCCCTCACCCTCAGCCATAGCACTCCCTGTTATTCAGTTATTCAATCCGCCTCGTACACCCACCTAAGTCGCTGTCGGGGAGCGTTGCCCCGGCGCTGCTGTTGGGGTTCCCCAGCCGTGAAAGCGGCCGTGCGGTGCCTTCACAGGGAGTACCAGCGGTGCACGGCCCTGGCTACTCCCGGCTGGCAGCTTCTGCCTTTCTCTTGTACGCTTTCCCCGTTCGAACGTGAGCTGTTGTTAACAAGACATACCACCTGCTCGGTGCTGCCAGCGAGCCGGGACGGAGACACAAAGGCGGGGGATGGGGAGAAATTGCTTTGCCTACTAATATAATTGAAAATAAATACGCTCGGTTCCCAGGAACAAACTCGGGTGCCTTCGAGGAGGGCAAACTGAAATGTGCGGTCAGGGGATACATGGAGCTGGCAAAGAGTCCCATCACCGCAGTGCCAGGCTAGGCTGGAAGGATGCGGATCCTGCCCAGAGTCCTCCTAAGACAAGCGCAGGCACTAACGCCTGTGTCCGAAACCAGTGCTGAGCTCTCCCGCCGCTTCTAGCCCTGCATATGGCTTTCTCCGAGAGCAGTCCTCCAGTCTGACAGGACGGGGCTGTCCCTTTTCCTCTTCCCGGCCCAGAAATGTGCGGCCGCCTCAGCAAGCCGGACTTTGAGGGGGGTCGGAGATGGGAGCTGGACACAACCAGGATGTGCCTGGATGCTCCCCGCGGGGACTTTCCCCTTCCTCCCCCTTTTGCAGTGAGCCGTGCCCGCTGCAGCAGGGAACGTCCGAGATTTTGAAGCAGTGCCCCAGTGCTGCGAGGCAGCCCCCCTGGAGCGGTGCACACCGAGGCTTTAGGCCCCTTCTGCCGCCCCACACCGGACACCCCACCACCTTCCCGGCCCCCAGCAGCACCCCACAACCGTGAGCGAGCCGAGGGAGTCTGAGAGAGAAAGAGCGGAGAGGGGAGAGGAGAAAGGGGCTGGGATAGGGGTGTGCGTGTGCCGTGGGGGGGGGGGGGGGGGGGGGAAGGCCGAATCACTTGTGAATGGCTTGAAAAAAATAATCGGGGGAGGGCGTGGAGGGGGGGAAGCGGAAACTTTCCTATAAAACTCAGCAAAAGTCCCTCCTCTCCACGTCAGGCCAATGACACTGCTGCCCCCAAACCTTCCGCCAGCAGGAGCTATAAGAACCTCCAAGTCTTCAACTTTCTCCCAATCCCAGACACCTCGAAGGGGCTCCAAGGAGGGATCGGGAGGGATTTTTTTTAATTTTTTTTTTTTTGCTCGGCGTTTTTTTTCCTCCTCTTGGATCCCGATGCCATCCCCCCTCCCCCCAAAGTGAGGTCCTCCCTCCCTCCCTCCCTCCTCCTCCTTCTCCTCGCAGGCCAGCGAAGCAGCCGCTCAAGGGGGAGCTGGCGGGTTAGGTGCCCCCCTCTTCTCCCTGCCCTCCCCCCCCTCCCGGCCCGCTTCTCGCGTCTCCCCCCAGAGATGATGCAGCAGGACGAGTCAAACTCGCCAGTCTCCCCCGCCGACGACAGCTTGAGCAACAGCGAAGAGGAGCCGGACCGCCAGCAGCTGCCCAGCGCCAAGAGGGGGGGCCGCAAGCGCCGCTCCAGCCGGCGCAGCGCCGGGGGCGCCGTCGGGGCCGCGGACGAGCCCTGCAGCCCGGCGCAAGGCAAGCGGGGCAAGAAGTGCGGGGCGGGCGCGGGAGGCGGCGGCGGCGGCGGCAGCAGCAGCGGCGGCGGCAGCCCGCAGTCCTACGAGGAGCTGCAGACCCAGCGGGTCATGGCCAACGTGCGGGAGAGGCAGCGCACGCAGTCCCTGAACGAAGCTTTCGCCGCGCTGCGGAAGATCATCCCCACGCTGCCCTCGGACAAGCTGAGCAAGATCCAGACCCTCAAACTGGCGGCCAGGTACATCGACTTCCTCTACCAGGTCTTACAGAGCGACGAGCTGGACTCCAAGATGGCAAGCTGCAGCTATGTGGCCCACGAGCGGCTCAGCTACGCCTTCTCGGTGTGGAGAATGGAGGGCGCCTGGTCCATGTCCGCATCCCACTAGCAGGCGGCTTCCTCCCCCACGCATCCCCCCGGCAGGAGCCCTAGGTAAGGCGGGGACCCCCAGAACGGCGGGGAGAGGCGAGGGGGCCGCGTCGTGAGTCGGCCACGCGTGCCGGGGGGGGGAGAAGGAGGAGGGGGCCTGCGAGTCCCGAGGCGCCCGGCCTGCAGCGGGGAGAACGGGGCCGCTACGCGGGGCTGCCACCTCATGTGGAGGTCCCACGCGCGGCGGGGCGCTGCCGCGGGGGTGGGAGGGCTGCGGGCGGGGACGCGGGGCGGATGCGGCCTGAGCGCTGCGCTGCGGGGCTGCGGGTGGCTCCCGGCCGCGAGTGTTCGGGCGAGGACCCACGCGAGGCCCATGGAGCGTTCCTCGCTGCCTCAGCAGCCGTGGGGAGTCCCGGAGCCGCCGCACCGCGGGCACAGCACGGGCACGCGTCTCGCATCCTTTAGGCTCTCACCGTGCTTGTGTTTGCGGAGACAGAGAGGTGTAGAGGGCTCTGCGCATTACCTTTCATCGTCAGTAACGAGTTTTCCGCCCTCTTTGGGTTTTTGCAGATTACATTGTTCCCACAGAAGGAGAAAATGGACAATCTAGAGACTCTGAAGTTGGATACCGTGTTCTGTTGTTGTTGTTCTTGTCTTAAAAAAAAAAAAAAATGTGCCAAGAATTTCTTGGAAGTTAAAAGAGCAGCATCCAAAGTGAAAGCAGGGCGTGGGGAGCACTTAAGGAAAGTGAAAGAGCCGAGGGCTTGGACAGTGCCTATCCGGTGGGCGTCGGTACAATCCACACATCTCTGCATTCTGATAGAAGTCTGAAGCGTTCCAATTTTTATTTTTTTTTTTAATTTTGACGAAGAATGTTGGAATCTATCTTTTCTTTTTTTTAATTTGCCTGTTTTTAGGTGGTTTTTTTGTTGTTGGTTTTTTTTTGTTTTGTTTTGTTTTTGTTGTTGTTGGGTTTTTTTGGTTTTTTTTTTTGGTTTTTTTTTTTTTTTGTATTGTTGCTGTCGTTTTGTCTTTTTTTTTTTTTTTTTTTTTTTTTTTTTTTTTTTAATGCATGCATTCCCAAGAGGTCGTGCCTATGAGCCACTGAGGAGAGGAAGTACGTTATTGTGGACTTTACTTCATTCTTGAATGAAAGCAAGCACCCAACCAAAGTATCCCTGTAGAGATGAAAACTTGTTTTTTTTTTTTAGGGGGGAATAAGCTGGGCTCGAGCTGTTATATACCCGGTTCCTAATTTTTTTTTTTAATTATTATTATTTTTCCTCTGAGAAAAAAAAAATAAACATTTTATTTATTTATTGATGACCCATGTTAAAATGCAAATAGATCCGGTGTCTAAATGCATTCCTATTTTTATGATTGTTTTGTAAATATCATTGTATATTATTTTTCTGCAATAAAGAAATATGATTGAAATTTTAACAACCTTCAGGTTTGGTCTCTCTGAGAACTCCGGCTGGGAGCTG